>NC_132983.1:817500-1075000 GCF_047496725.1 Anoplolepis gracilipes
ATATGTATGTTAAGTAAGCTATTTTAGAATAATTGTACATACAATAGAACCTTTGAAATTGAATTCTTATCGAATATGTTAATTTAACGCATTTTGTATTATTGTACGTGTTCGTGCAATTCCGTGTAATTTACAAAACATTTTTTTATAATTTTACAATATGCAATATATATATATATATATATATATACATATACAAGTTTTAAATATACAATATATATACAATAGATTCTTACAATAGACACAATACCAATGTTATAATATAACTTTAATATATTTAAATGTACTTTTATTAAATCGTACATTTTCATAATTTAATTACATTTTTAATTTTTAATATTTTATTTCTAATAATCGTTTTTTATAATAGTTTTCTTAATCTTTTATATGTAATTATATTTAATACATTTTATATAGTCTAATTAATTACATTTATTATTTTCATTTATTATATTTAACATTTATATATTTATTATATTTAATTAAATATATTCTTTTTTATAGTTTAATACATTTTTTATTTCCCTACATAAAATATTACATTTTTATATTTTTCTCCTTTTACAGATTTACATTTATTTTATTTCCAACTTTTTTAATATCCTAACAGCTCTAGTAGACCTATTCCTAATCATGCTATTTACTAGCTACCAATAAAAACCCCCGTTATTAAGTGAGATTTGGGAAGTCTTAAAAAATTAGAAATTCGTGATAATATATATTTTTAATTGTTGGGGCCAATATTGACCACGTACTTTTTTAACCAGTTGGACCTACCTTTGTTCCTGATTATACTCAGTCTAACTTCTACGAGCCAGAAATTGAAAAAGAATAAGAACAATTTCTTCTACTGCCGGTTAATTATTACCGGCAGATAAGACGACTTATTTCATTAGGATCGTACGATATTACGATCTTTTGTAGACACTTTACGTTATTCAGTCGTCAAAAGTTGCAACAGACAAATAAAAATCACACACATGTATATACATATACATAAAATATATTAGCATGCATATATTAACCCTCTGTCGGCGGGTTATTAAAGATTTATATTTTTAAAACTGTTTGATAAAACTCTTATGTATTTGAAATAAATGTCTCATTTATGTTTTGCAGAAAATTGGAAAAAAATATTATGTTTCTATTTTAAAAATATTTTTCCTTTTCTTTCAATTTTTACGTACAAATAGTATATACATTTTAAGCAAAGTTTAAAAATAATGAATTAAGAATTTAATATAAAATTTTATCTTAAAATGTAATACGCATAATAAGAAGTTTTTCTATGATTTATGAGCCAGAATCCGCCATGCAAGCGGTCCGAGGGTCAAAGCAACGGATTTATCTACAAACTACATCTTTATCTATACAAAAATCTCTACACAATCCGTTGCTTTTAAAATAAAATTTATTATCACTCACCAACACTGATGCGCAACAGCGGAGTTGTCGACATTGATGTTACGTTGTCTGTAACAAACAAATATAAAATTATAGCAGCGTTTAAAATAATTAATATCAAAAAATTATTATTGTACTCACGAAATTTTATATTCGATGCGTATAATAATAAACAGATACAAGAATATAATTTTATAAATTCTATAAATAAATTTTATAAATATAATGTTATAAATCATAAAACAAATTATTTTTAAATAAAAATTTTTGTAGGATTTATATAAAGTTTTTCTCTCTGAGTTTCTTTTGTTAAAATCTTTTGATAAATAAACCCAATTAATTCGCGCGTATTACGTGATTAATATAAAAATAATAATATATTTACCCTAGGGATGCTCCGCCGGTGCACAGGATGCCTCTCCTAGGCCTCCTCCTACTCTCAGACGTCAAGGTTGTCAGGGTCTATTGTTTTATACGCGCGATATAGGTTTTTAATTCGTTTCAATTGCACAAAAGTAAAATCGCGCAATATTTTAAACCGTACAAACGCGCGATAGTTTGACAGCACTCCCGCATTTTTACGCGCGATACTTTGACGGCACTCCCGAATTTCGAAACGATCGAAAATCCCATTTCATCACGCGCGAGAATCATACTTGGAGTCGACAGGTCGGGCACGATCAAACTCCGAGCAAGAGTTAAGTCCGAAGCGAAAGAAGACGAAAGATCGAGGGAATCGATCGCGAATGAGGTTCGCTCGATTCTCGTTCGTGCAGGTCCGCAACTCAGGCCGACTCAAACTCATTAGGCACGATTTCGGATGAGCATATGTGTCTATCATACAGACCGTCCACATGATACGTCATAGAGCTGGTAGACGGATCAAGAGGAACACCCATTTCATGAATGTTCAATAATCTGAACATTTATCAAATGGATCGGACATCTTTACCGAGCGAAAATCATGACCTAAATCCTCCAGTCGACGTCCTCAATGCGATACGTATTGCTGGTAGACGGTGCGAGAAAAGGGGCCCATCAACGATTTATTCCAACTATCGATCGACCTTTAATCGATTAGAACCGAAACCCGTTGCCGAAGCAGACCGTGCTCTCAACAACCGATTATCGAGCGTTAGCTCAATATTAACCGCGCGTTCATGTATCTCTCTATACTGAACCAACGTCTACCTAGGCGGCCGGCATTCACCTCAGCCGCGATACTGAGACGTGTAAACGTTGTTGTCCAGTAAAAAATGACGATTGAAAAAACGTCAAATAAACGCCGATAAACGACATCCATTCAACATCTTCTTCAGTCAATCATTTTTCACTGGAAAGCAACGCTGAGAGAATCCCAGTTAGTCGGCGTCAAATACGATCCCCAACAACATAATTTCGTGATCGAAATTAGGAAATATGAACGAAAACACGACCGCGATCGCGACGAAGCCGAGAAGAATGTCAAAAAACAATAGCGCACAATGTTATTATTTTATTTCGGAATCATTTTAGACGTATTTTAACACGTTAAGATTTATTGTAATATTATTATTGTAGTATTATTCGTATTATTATTACGTATTATCGTCGCGAGAAATATGTACGGCGCGCTCGACCTCGAGGTAACCGAACGCGAGACACACGTGCCGGCGCCGGCGCCAGAGTAAAAACACGTGCGCACATTACGCCCGCCGGAGACTGAATGAATGACTCACGACTCACGGCGTCACGAATCACGTACGCCGTATGCCGCGCGCCACGGTCTCCCCACTCTTACTACGGAATGCGTGACGTCAAGGAGAAGAAAGAGTATGCTCTTTCTCTCTCTCTCTCTCTCTCTCTCTCTTTCCTCGCGCTAAACAGTAACAAATACGTCCTATAGTACGTAATAAAATTTGACGCATTAAAATATTACATGAAATGATTCTAAAATACATGTCAAATTCTTAAATTAAAATGATATTATTATACATCTAATACATTTAACGCGCTTGAAAGCCTGTACGTAAAATGATTACGAAATATAATGCTTAAAGTAATTCTTTTATGACTTGCTGCGCAATGATTTGTACAATGATTTCATTTTCTCTCTTTCTTTCTCTCTTTTTTTCTTTCCCTCCGTTATTATTTTTATTATTATAATAAACATACATTGTAACAAAAATTATGTCAATGATATTAACGATTGTGAAAAATAGAAATTTCCATTACGAACTCACGCGTAAATATATATATTAGATATAACTGAATCTAAATTGATATTGAAAAATATGTAGAAATTAACTACGTATATAAATACATTACTGAATATAACTCTATGCTAAATTTGTCATATTATATTAAATAAATATTCTATCTTTTATCACATTTAATTATTCTAATATACTTACTTTACCAAATATTCTTTATGTAAGAATATTCTGCCCGGCGTAGAAATTTCAAATTCAATCATTTTTTTAATCTATCAATTTCTTAGTATTGTTAATTTTTTATAAATAAAAATCTCTGCTTTTCAAAAAGGTGTCAATAAAACGTTGAACAGTAAGTCGTAAAAAATTAAATCTGTGTATAGTCGTTCTTGTAAAAATTTATCGTTTTTAATTAATAGTTTAATAATTATTGCGCAAATCGCAAAATGGTAGAGGACTTTTATGTTCAGTTTGATCTGCTCTATCTGCCCTTGAGCTATGGGGCGGTCGCGACCGGACACCCTGTATATGATAAAAATAATACATCAATACATTATTGAATTTTTATTCTGTCTAAATATTCACTCATACACAATTTATTCAGATTTTCTACCGTTATTTCCCATTGTTAACACAATAGCTATACATTGTTTTTGTTATTTTTAAAACCTTTTACATACAGAAAAAATCTAAATAATATATACATATATATATATATATATATATATATATATATATATATATATATATTATTTAGATTTTATATATATGTATAATATTTTTAACTATTAAAATTTTATGGCATAGATCAGAAAAAGTAAAATCATAATTATTCGAAAAAATTATTTGAAAATGTTCGTTATTGCACACAACAGTCTTTACGCTTTGTATTGTACAATTTTGCGTCTTGATGACAACTGATTTCATTTTAATAACAATAACAGCGCTTCAAAGTTATAGGACAGCTAAATATCGTGATTACAATATTAAAGCTTTTTAATGCTTTATAAGAAGTTATTGCAAACCGATACTTATATACAGAATCTAGTATATTACATGTAATGTAACAATCAAATAAATTGGCAATTATGTACAATTATTCCATTTGTATTAGCATTATATATAATATTGACGTATAATAAGAATATGCAAGTACGTACGTGTTTTCGTATGAGTATGTCTAATATATTATGCAACATATTCGAAAAAGTAAATACTCTTTAATATAGATCATGTGTTTGTAATTAATGTAATTATAATTGAAATAGGAGGTAAAACGCAGTGCTTTCATACATCAACTTATATTATTTAATATAATTTGATCATATAATTTTAATGCAAAATAAATAAGGAGCGCTGCTCCTGTTATTTTATAGATAAATGAAACTTAATTTAATTAATAAATATGATGTATTATCAATTTCGTAGCTTGAAAAGTCAATTTTGGAGCAAAATAACGATATATTTTTTAACATTTTTCAAACGCCAGTAAATACCATACGAAAAAACTAATCCTTTTTTATATATTTCGTAATAAAAGTATTTATAGTAATATCTGTACTTGTGACTCCACTATTCAATATGACATTACCGAAAGAGCAGAAACTTTAATAGTATGTATTATAAATAATTATAATGAATATAACTATTGTTTCTCACCCACTTATATTTAACGCAATATTCAACTTGGTAAGCTTGCTACCCTTCTGACATTTAGCTATTCATTGTTACATACTTACAATTAGTTATTAATATAAAACTGATTATTTTAATACTAATTATCAATTTTCACTCCATCACAATTCATAGTACTAGCTGTGACAATGAAACCGCTGTACAATAACTCTACCGAGAAAACTCCGATAGTTTCATCTGTTACATCTGGCGGCAGCAGAATATATGTATATCTTCCTGCCAAATTTGTGAGTTTTGCCGCAAGACCATATTTTTTAGCAATAACATAAATTTTATCCAAATTTGGATTCAATAATCTTAGATTATAACATACTTCTTGATTTACTCCACTGTAACACTGTATAACATTAAAAAATTGATATTTTGATGACATAATAACCATTAGATAATCATCTATTTGAGATTAACGTAAACGCGCAAGTTCAATGTGAAAATACGTAATAAATCATACAATATCAACAGTCGCAAAAAAACTTACCATCAACATTTTGTGCAAGACAATCTTTACTATATTATTATCGTAAATATAATTAAAATCCTCAAGCAGGTTATTAACTAGTAGTGATATAATCGGTCATATTTAAAACAATGTCTACTGAAACAGAATCAGAACATCTCATATTTGCCAATTGACTCATTTGTTCGCGCTTATTGCGTCGAATTCTTGAGTCAATCAGCAAAATCATTCTCGGGACGTCTGTACCAATGACTCTAATATAAGGCCTCGTTTCCATGTTGTATTTAAATAATGTTACTTCGCCGAATGAACAAATGATGCAGTCGATATTGGTTACATACTCTTGCACAACGTCTTCGCTTTCCCAAGTGTAATTTGTAATTTTTTCCTTTATTTTCATTATTAAATGCACCTTCAATACCTCTCTGCAGACGCACCCAATGTACAAAGCTCGCGACGAGACATACCGCAAACGATATCGAGCTACTCAAACCACCTTGTATAGGTAATTGCGAAGTCAAGTACACGTGAAAAGATTTTATATCAATCTTCTCGATATAGACTATAATATAAAATATAAACTAGTAAGTAGAAAAATATTTGTAAGCTATATTTCTGCTCATATGTGCTCCACATACCGTTTATTGTGATAAAGTGTTGCACGTGCTGAAGCAAGGCTAAATGACAGTCCCTGAATGTTCCTAAGTAATCTCTAGTTTTAAAATAACATTGTAGAACTAGTTCTAAAGGTATATTTAAAAATAAATCGACATCAGGGAAGTCCATCTTGATGATATTACTTTCGGTTAGTTCGCAAAATTTGAGTGTAGTTCGAAGATCTATGCTGCCCGTTAAAACACGTTTTGCATAAATTGCCAGAGGGTCTTCGTGTAAGATCACTCTACCCGGTGCAGAAACTTGAAAGTTAATATTTTCACTTCCTTAGTATTGTTCATTTTTTTACGAATAAAAATCTTTATTCTCCAAAAAATCAATAAACGTTGAACAGTAAATCGTAAAAAATTAAATTGGAATGCTTAAAGTCGTTCTTGGAAATTCTTAAAGATTTATCACAATCAAATAATATTTATGTAACAGGAAGAAGGTTACCGAGGTCATAAGTATTTGCCGCTCCTTTTTCCTTTGTATAAATTAAAAACTCGTTAGATCGTGACAAAAGATATTTATTAATATATTTTTGTGATGGAATTTTCATACAAACAAAATAAAATGTACTTACAATTTAGATTTTCGTTTATTACCGTTGTTTATAATTGTTTTGTTAACATATCAGCGACAAACTTTTCACATAAAAAAAGTCTAAATAAAATAATACATATTTATTTTAATTATTAAAATTTTATAATATAGACAAGAGTCATGTAATGAAAATTATTCGAGAATATTTGTTTCCACACAAAACAGTGTTTATACTTTGTGTTGTACAATTTCGGGTCTTAATTGTGACTGACTTTGTTTCAATAACAACAGTATCTCGAAGCCGTAAACTTAAATATTGACTACAATGTCAAACATTTTTAATATGCTTTAATAATGAATTATTCTAGGTTATATATTCAAACTTTACATATAACGTGAAAATTAGATATGATATGTCTGATATATTACTTGCAATATAACAGTTAAACAAATCATCTAATTTACGGTGACACAATTTATGTGATACTTACATATTGACGTTTTACAACATATGTACAAATTTTCCGTATGAGAATGTAATAATTTATGCAGCACATACAAAAGAATATACATTGATGCAGATCACTTTATAATTAAAGTATAAAATAAAACAATGCCCGTACATCGAATTACATCATTTAAAAATTTTATTTATATCATTTATAGTTCGATTATATAATTTTGACGTATATACGATAAGTATAAGTGTTACCTTTGTTATGTTTTAAATTGCATTGCGTAAAACTTAATTCAACTAACAATAAGATGCGAGAATCAAGTTCGCGAGTCAAAATCCGGAAAACGATAATAATACTTTTTTTTACTAATTTTTTTCATAAATATACTTGTAGCCAAAATTGCTATCTATAAAACCTATTCCTAGAAATAAAAGAAAAATTGAAATTAATATTTCTTCTTTTTTATTATCTCTTTGCAATATGCGTATCTATAATGCTAATTTAAAAATTGAATATTCATACATATTTATGGAAGATTCCTATTTTTCCATTGCATTTATATGTATATTAAACGCGCGAGAGAAATTATACATTTTTTTTTTACAAAAAATATTGAAATAAATTAGTTTTCTTATAAGCTTTATTTGCGTTTATTGAAATAACAAATGGAACAAAATTGTCTTTTTTTGTTATATATTGTTAGATGCAGAATAACATTTTACATGTACTTTGCCAGTGGCGTAAGCAGAGGGCGCTATAGGGACTCGAGCCCCCCTCCCTCCCCCCCAAAATTTTAAGTTTAGTGACTTTTCTTGAGAAAAGTCTATGAATTCCAGCCATAGAAATATTTTTAGCTCCCCTCCAAAAACCTAAGACTGGCTACGCCACTGTGCTTTGCAAAAATAGACCATGTCACAAAAATATACTATTAATTTAAAATATAATATTAATCTGTGTTATCGAATTCAAATAAAGTGGCCTATATAAAAATTAATTTTTATAACATATTTTACAAGAAAAATATTTATAATGACTCTATGCTTATAATTTCATAAATCAATACGATTGAAAAAGACGAAACCAAAGTAGCAAAAAAAAACATTATACAAAACTGAATATTGTGTTCGTCTTTCTTTGCTTATAATATATGTAACTATAATGATATTCGTACTCTCACTACAATAATTCCTTAATTTAGTTAATTATATTATTTAATTATTTACATAAAATTTTATACCTGCTCAATTCTCAACCCACTGCAACATATTTTGGTCATTTTGCTAGCAAAACCTTGTTTGCTTAAGTCTGACATAAGATTATCGATGATTTCTTTTTGAATATTCGGCGGCAACAGAATTAATACGTATGCAGCTCCAATACCTGCCATTTTTCCCGTGAATCCGTGCTCGTTTGCAATTGTACAAATAGTATTAAACTTTATATTTGACAAATTCAATTTACATAACATTTTTTCATTCAACTCAATGTTTCTCTGCAAAACATTAAGAAATCGAAGAATAAAAAAATAGATAATTGATAAACAGATGGATAGTTTTTAGCGGATAATGATAAATGTATTTAATGTATATTCACAAACACAACTGCACAAAAAAGAGCAATAAAATAATTGGCAAAAAAAAAAAATAAAACAAGACTTACTTGTAGCACTTCATGTGAACGTCCTAGTAGTGGTAAAATATTATCTCTGTGGTCATTTTCAATTTCAAGGAGTTCTGAAGCAACATCTTGCGATATATCATCAATTATATTTAAAATATCGTCCACACCGTAGTTACGTTTTTTCGCTGTGGCTATTTTTATAACTTGGTCATGTTTATTTTGACGAATGTTGGAATCAACGAGCAAAACATCCATTTCTTGCGCACGTAAGATTTCAGTATCGCTGTCCAGGTGTTCTCGGTATCGAAACGATACCGCATGGCCGTGTACACATACGTCGCGATCACGGTTAAATATAAAGTTCCGTATAACTTCCTCGGAGAACATAGCGAATTTCGAGATATTTTGTAATTCCAGTTGAGTAAATTCAGTGTGAGTACCTCTCTGCAGACTCGCCCAACGTACAAAGCATGCCGCGAGACAAACCGCGAACGATGTAGAACTGCCAAGACTAGTGTTCATTATTAAATCCGTGGTCACGTGAACGCGAAAGGGTCTTATAACGAATTTCTCGTGATGAGAGATATACATAAGCAGGAAAAAGAATGTTTGCAAGGTAAATCTTTGCGAGAAAGTTTCCCACCAACCATTTATGGTGATAAAATATTGCACGTGTTTAAGGAACTGAATATAATTTTTAACTAGAAAATTATAATTCTCAGAAGTAGTCAAGTTTTGAATTTTTTCGAAAGGTACATTTAATGATATATCGACGTCAGGGAATTCTATTTCAATATTGGCTGAACTACATATTTCATGGAATTTTAGCGTGGTACGAAGATCTAAACTGGCTGCCACAACTTTTTTCCCGTACATCTCTCCATGCTCGCCGCATAAGGTAATCTTGCCGGGTGCCGAAATTGTGAATGCATTCATACTTTTTGGCGAATCAAAATCTCTATCTCGCGAAAAAAATGACGTAGCGTTTTATCGTAAAAATTTCAATCCAGTCCGTAACTCTTAAAGATAGGTATAATGTAAGCACGAAAAATATATTTATATGTAACGTAATAAAGGTCAGGGAATAATATGTGTTTTTTATATAAATTGATGACGCGTAACGTCTCGGCTATGTACGATAAAAATAACTTGTCATTAGTACGTTATTAAATTATGTCGACAGAAAAAAAACGCACTTAAATTTGATCAGATTCCAATTCTTTCCGAATGTTTTAATTAACTAAAGCGTCTGTCACAATTTGTCCTCGCACTTCTTCCTTCACGTTTTCACGCACAGTCTAAACGCAATACATTTACTATTAAAACTTTATATCAAACTAAAAGAGAAATAACTTATGATGATAGTTATTTGAGAACGTTCGTTATATGTATGCCACACGGTGTTTATGTCTCGTGTTGTACAAGCAGCTTCTCGACTATGACTGATTTCGTCTCATCATAACAGCCAAATATGTGAACCAAAATATTGAGTACAAAGTCAAAGCTTTGAACGCCTTAACGAAGAGCCATGATAAAAATAAAAAATGTTTATACGTAATGTGACATGACATATTTTTTGCAATATTACAGTTAAACAAATTGTCATTACTTACATCGCATTGACACAATATACACGGTATTTCATTGTCGTAGTTTTACACACAGTATGTATATATATATATATATATATATATATATAAATAAATAAATTCAGTGCTCTCTTAAATATAAACTAAAGAATAAAATGTAATCGGCAATAGAGAGCAAAAATGTGTCGTGACACCGGTAAATACAATAAATCAATGATAAAATAAATAACAAAGTTTAAGTATAATGGAATATTTATCACCTAATCATACATAAGTCGCAACATATTCAAGTATTAAATCACCTATAACTAAATTGAAAAGTCGCAAAATTACAAAACGCAAATTTACAAAATCGGTGATATTATAAAAGAATACAATTAATTACTTAGAATGCGGACGTTTTGAGCTTAAATTTGAGTCTTCTTCTGCGCGATGATTAAATACAATAATAAAAATTTTTACATGGAACAAGAAATATAAACAATAAATTAAACATAAAAATCTAATTAAGCTATCGACTTTTTTATTCTGGATCGTCTCTGATGGGTGTTTTATAATGTTTTTAACAGTCACCTGAATCAACTTTACAAAAAAATCACTAACCTGGTAATATTGCATGAGAATAAGCAGTGATCGTTGAAATTCCTATATAATATTCAGTGATGGTTAATAATAATTAGTTGACTCAAATCCGTGTACTGTGGAGGACGTTCGTATAATGTCATCTTTAAGAATTTCCAAGAACAACTTTAAGCACTCCAATTTAATTTTTTACGATTTACTGTTCACCATTTATTGATTTTTTGGAGAATAGAAATTTTTATTCGTAAAAAAATGAACAATACCAAGGAAGTGAAAATATTAACTTTCAAGTTTCTGCACCGGGCAGAGTGATCTTACACGGAGAACCTCTGGCGATTTATGCAAAACATGTTTTAACGGGCAGCATAGATCTTCGAACTACACTCAAATCTTGCGAATTAACCGAAAAAAATATCATCATATATCGTCGTTCGCAACACTTGCGGAAAGTTCCAACGACAATATATATCGTTGCGGATCCGATGGCGCCTTACTATTCGCATTGCAAAAAAACTCTATCTCAAAATAAATTTATAAAATGTAATAAATGGTCTAATTTTATTGCACAAGAATTAAAAAAATTGTTTTTGGGTTTAACTTTTTGTTATATTCTATGCTGGTTGGTGCCGAGACTGCGTATATGCTGGAGCGATAAGGTAAAAACTCGACACGGGACAGTTTCTTGGAACCGTAATCGCAACATGTTGATGATAGCTGTCAGAAAGAAAAAAAAATATATAAAAAATATTTTTTGTAGAAGAGAAACTCATTTCTATGTTTTTTATAATGTTTTATATTGATGTCATTCGTATGATTTTCAACAAATATTGAAATACAATTGGCATTACTTTATTCTTTCTTTATTTCGTAATATGCTGCTTTTTGAATTTTGTAAATATCATTTTTAGTTTGGTTTTTATGAGCTTCTTCCCAAATCTTAGCAAATTCGTCAAACTGGCCCGGTATTCTTCGCATAGGTACGATACTTTCGCTCAGCAATAAAAAGGATATATAAATATATATATTTGCAATGTTTCCTTTATCTTCATTATTAAATGCACCATCAATACCTCTCTGTAGACGCGCCCAATGTACAAAGCTCGCAGCGAGACATACCGCAAACGATGTCGAGCTACACCTTGTATAGGTAATTGCGAAGTCACGTGAAAAGATTTTATATCAATCTTCTCGGTATGAACAATATAAACTAGTAAATAGAAAAATATTTGTAAGCTATATTTCTGCTCATATATGCTCCACATACCGTTTATTGTGATAAAGTGTTGCACGTGCTGAAGCAAGGCCAAATGACAGTCCTTGAATGTTCCTAAGTAATCTCTAGTTTTAAAATAACATTGTACAACTAGTTCTAAAGGTATATTTAAAAATAAATCAACATCAGGGAAGTCTATCTTGATGATATTTTTTTCGGTTAGTTCGCAAAATTTGAGTGTAGTTCGAAGATCTATGCTGCCCGCTAAAACATGTTTTGCATAAATCGCCAGAGGGTCTTCGTGTAAGATCACTCTACCCGGTGCAAGAAACTTGAAAGTTAATATTTTCACTTCCTTATTGTTCATTTTTTTACGAATAAAAATCTTTATTCTCCAAAAAATTAATAAACGTTGAACAGTAAATCGTAAAAAATTAAATTGAAGTGCTTAAAGTCGTTCTTGGAAATTCTTAAAGATTTATCACAATCAAATAATATTTATGTAACAGGAAGAAGGTTACCGAAGTCATAAGTATTTGTCGCTCTTTTTCCCTTTGTGTAAATTAAAAACCCGTTAGCTATATCGTGACAAAAAGATATTTATTAATATCTTTTTGTGATGGAATTTTTATTTCATACAAACAAAATAAAATGTACATACAATTTAGATTTTCGTTTATTATACTTGTTTTTAATTTTTTTGTTAACACATTAGCTACAAATTTTTCATATACAGTAAAAAAAGTCTAAATAAAATAATATATACTATTTCTAATTATTAAAATTTTATAATATAGACAAGAGTCATGCAATGAAAATTATTCGAGAATATTTGTTTCCACACAAAACAGTGTTTATACTTTGTGTTGTACAATTTCGCATCCTAATTGTGACTGATTTTGTTTCAATAACAACAGTATCTCGAAGCCGTGAACTTAAATATCGACTACAATGTCAAACATTTTTAATATGCTTTAATATGCTTTAATAATGAATTATTCAAGGTTATACAGCAAACTTTATATGTATCATGAAATTTAGATAAATGTGATATGTTTGATATACTACTTGCAATATAACAGTTGAACAAATCGTCATCATCTAATTTATGGTGACACAATTTATGTGATACTTACATATTGACGTTTTACAACTAATGTATGTACAAATTTTCCGTATGAAATTGTAATATTTTATGCAGCAGATACAAAAAAATATACATTGATGCAAATCACTTTATAATTAAAGTATGAAATAAAACAATGCCCGTACATCGAATTACATCATTTAAAAATTTTATTTATATCATTTATAGTTTGATTATATAATTTTGACGATAAGTATAAGTGTTACCTTTGTTATGTTTTAAATTGCATTGCGTAAAACTTAATTCGACTAACAATAAGATGCCAGAATCCAGTTCGAGAGTCAAAATCCGAAAAACAATAATAATACTTTTTTTTACTAATTTTTTTCATAAATATACTTGTAGTCATAGTCGCTATCTATAAAACTTATTCCTAAAAATAAAAGAAAAATTGAAATTAATATTTTTTCTCTTTTATTATCTCTTCGCAATATCTATAATGCTAATTTAAAGATTGAATATTTACACATATTTTTGGAAAATTTTTATTTTTTCATTGCATTTATATATTAAACGCGCGAAAAAAATTATACATTATTTTCTTACAAAAAATATTGAAATAAATTAGTTTTCTTATAAGCCTTATTTGCGTTTATTGAAATAACAAATGGAACAAAATTGTCTTTTTTTGTTATATATTGTTAGATGCAGAATAACATTTTACATGTACTTTGCCAGTAAGCAGAGGGCGCTATAGGGACTCAAGCCCCCCTCCCGCCCCCCAAAATTTTAAGCTTAGTGACTTTTCTTGAGAAAAGTCTATGAATTTCAGCCATAGAAATATTTTTAGCTTCCCCCCAAAAACCTAAAACTGGCTACGCCACTGTGCTTTGCAAAAATAGACCATGTCACAAAAATATACTATTAATCTAAAATATAATATTAATCTGTGTTATCGAATTCAAATAAAGTGGTCTATATAAAAATTAATTTTTATAACATATTTTACAAGAAAAATATTTATAATGACTCTATGCTTATAATTTCATAAATCAATACGATTGAAAAAGACGAAACCAAAGTAGCAAAAAAAAAACATTATACAAAACTGAATATTGTGTTCGTCTTTCTTCGCTTATAATATATGTAACTATAATGAAATTCGTACTCTCAATACATTGATTGCTTAATTTAGTTAATTATATTATTTAATTATTTACATAAAATTTTATACCTGCTCAATTCTCAACCCACTGCCACATATTTTGGTCATTCTACTAGCAAAACCTTGTTTGCTTAAGTCTGACGTAAGATTATCGATGATTTCTTTTGGAATATTCGGCGGCAACAGAATTAATACGTATCCAGCTCCAATACCTGTCATTTTTCCCGTGAATCCGTGCCCTTTTGCAATTGTACAAATGATATCAAAATTCTTATCCGACAAATTCAAGTTACATAACATTTTTTGATTCAACTCAATGTTTTTCTGCAAAATATTAAGAAATCAAAGAATAAAAAAATAGATAATTGATAAACAGATGGATAGTTTTTAGCGGATAATGATAAATGTATTTGATGTATTTTTTCAAACACAACTGTACAAAAAAAGCAATGAAATAATTAACAAAAAAAAAAAAAAAACAAAACAAGACTTACCTGTAGCACTTCATATGAACTTTCTACTAGTTGTAAATTATTATCTCTGTGACCATTTTTAATTTCAAGGAGTGCTGAAGCAACCTTTTGCGATATATCGTCAAATATATTTAAAATAGCGCCCACGGCGTTGCTACATGAATGTATTTTAGCGGCCATTATTTTAACTTGGTTATATTTATGTAGAAAAATGTTGGAATTAACGAGCAAAACATCCATTTCTTGCGCATCTAAGATTTCAGTATCGCTGTCCAGGAGTTCTTGGTATTGAAACGATATCGCATGGCCATATACGCACACGATGTGATCACGGTTAAATATAAAATTCTGTATAACTTCTTCGGACAACATAGCGAAATTCGAGATATTTTTTAATTCCAGTTGAGTAAATTCAGTGTGATCACCTCTCTGCAGACGCGCCCAACGTACAAAGCATGCCGCAAGACAAACTGCGAACGATGTAGAACTGCCAAGACTAGTGTTCAATTTTAAATCCGTCTTCACGTGAATATAAAAGGGTCTTATAACGAATTTCTCGTGATGAGCGATATACATAAGCAGGAAAAAGAATGTTCGCAAAGTAAATTTTTGCTCAGGAGTTTTCCACCATTCATTTACGGTGATAAAATATTGCACGTGTTTAAGGAACAGATTATAATCTTCAACTAGAAAATTATAATTCTCAGAAGTAGTCAAGTTTTGAATTTTTTCTAAAGGTATGCTTAATGATATATCGACGTCAAAGAATCTTATTTCAATATCGGTTAAACTAGATGTTTCTTCGAATTTTAGCGTGGTACGAAGATCTATACTGGCTGCCACAACTTTTTTCCCGTACATCTCTCCATGCTCGCCGCATAAGATAATCTTGCCAGGTGCCGAAATTGTGAATGCATTCATACTTTTTGGCGAATCAAAATCTCTATCTCGCGAAAAAAATTACGTAGCGTTTTATCGTAAAAATTTCAATCCAGTCCGTAACACTTAAAGATAGGTATAGTATAAGCACGAAAAATTTATTTATATGTTACGTATCGAAGGTCAGAGATGAATATGTGTTCTTTTATATAAATTGATGACGCGAAACGTCTCGACTATGTACGATAAAAATAACTTTTCATTAGTACGTTATTAAATTATGTCGACACAAAAGAAACGCACTTAAATTTTATCAGATTCTAATTCTTTCCGAATGTTTTAATTAGCTAAAGCGCCTGTCACAATTCGTCCTCGCACTTCTTCCTTCACGTTTCCACGCACAGTCTAAACGTAATACGTTTACTATTTAAACTTTATATTATAAACTAAAAGAGAAATCAACTATGATGAAAGTTATTTGAGAACGTTCGTTATATGTATGCCACACGGTGTTTATGTTTCGTGTTGTACAAGCAGCATTTCGACTATAACTGATTTCGTCTCATCATAACAGCCGAATATATAAACCAAAATATTGACTACAAAGTCGAAGCTTTGAACGCTTTAACAAAAAGCCATGATAAAAATTAAAAATATTTATATGTAAACTGACATGATATATTTTTTGCAATATTACAGTTAAACAAATTGTCATTACTTAAATCGCATTGACACAATATACACGGTATTTTATTGTCGTAGCTTTATACACAGTATATATATATATATATATATATATATATATACACAATTGTGCATACGTGTGTTTGTATGATTGTGTAAAAGTTTATGCGGCATGTATAGTAAAAATATTGCTTTGACCGACATATAAATCATAAAACGCAATACTAATTGTATGACAAATTATATCGTTTAATATAATATAATTATAGAATTTTAATGTAGAAAAATATGAGCAGCGCTATCGTTATTTTATAAATATTCGATTAAAGTGTATCATTAACTTCGGCTCAAAAGTTAAAATCTAGAGCAAGATTATGATTCTTCTTTTTATTAACTTATTTATAAATAGATGATATTTGAACGTATAAAATTTTAATCTATAAAAGAGATAAGGGCAAGAAATAAAAATATTTTAATTTTTTTTATTGACCTGTATCTTTACGTAAAGGATATAATTATAACTTATATAAATAATAGTGTAGTCGTGCGACTGTTGTCTACATCTCCTTATGTTTACATCTCGATCCGGTCGCATGCTCTCGTTCGAACCGATTGTTTCAAGCGTGCGAATTGAAATGCGGAGGTGTCAATCTCCACCAACGCACTGACATCTAAAATAGACAAATAATTGGCCCGATTTTTGAAGGGGGGAAAAAGACTAGGATTGTTTCATATATAAGGAGGCGATACGCAGAATTCAGGGCTCTCTCGCAATACTTTGGAGTTAGAAGAAGATTGAGAAGGACATTACCATTATTTGAATCATCGCACTCGTTTCGCAAATACACATATCATTATTAAAACGTTGAGATCTAATTAATCTATATACCCGTACCAAACGCATCCTGACGAGACGGACAAGGACTCCTGCTACAATAGCATAAATATCTATGTTATATAATAATACACATAAGTGTATGTATTATGTAATAATATAGATATTTTTCACATATTATGATGTATTAATAATAGACTGTTTATTGTTATCTAACAATGCGATAACATTCATATAGGTATTTATTCAGACACATATTTTATCTCTGTTAAAATTCCTTTTTTATTACAATTATATTTAATAAAGGTGTTAAAAACAAGAAAACGTAAATAATTTTCTTGCAAAATTAATTTTTTACAAATAGTTTTTACTTATATCATTATACTTGCTTTCGATAATGTACATAATATTTGATTGATAAAATATGTCAAAAAATTTTCTGATATATTTTGATTTTTCTTTTTTATCTTGTGAATCATTTTTTTTTACGAATAAAAAAATCTGCTGTTCATCTTGATGAAAATTTATGTAAGATTAAACAGTAAAGCAGAAAATTAAATCTGTGTACTTTATAGATATTTATTAGATTTGTGAAAAAATATGTTTACACACAACATGAATAAAAAATTGAGATTGTATTTATTACTCCTCTTCTTCATTCTATATAAATTAGAGAACGTAACGTTGGCTTTGTATGACAAAAATAATTCAATATGTTCTCGAATTTATATTTAAAAAAATGCTAAATTTAATCGAATTCAAGTTTTTTTTTATTGTTATCGAAATAGCCGTAATTTGTTTTTGCTTCTCTTTTTAAAGCTACACACACAAATCTGAGTGATAACTTATTTTAAATATCAAAATTTTATAATAAAGAATTAAAATACAGAGCATAATATAAGTTGTCCGAGGAACGTTCCACAAGACAGAATTTATCTTTCTCCACGTTTTCTTCCGCGTCTCGGTCTCGTAACTGATTTCATCTTAACAATAACAGTCTTCTAAATGCACGAATCTAATAATAAATATCGAATAGAATCAATATTCAAAATCACAGTTTTTTAATGCTGTAATTAAAAGTTACTCCAACTTATATACATATAATAATGCTTACACATATTAGTACACATTATAATTAAAAAATAATAAAATGCATCATTTGTCATTAACAACTACATCATTATCTTAGTCGCATTTATAAAATATATATATGTGATATTTTCACGTCACATTTTGGCAAAATATGTATACAATATGTATGACGACTAAAAATTATACTTTGTCCATCAATATGCATATTTGAGATATAAAGTAAAATTCAGTACTTTTATTCTTTTGGATTATATTGTAAAATTTACGTAATTTTGAAGTCTAAAATATATAGCTTTCTTTCTTATTTTACAAATCGCATAAGGTGTATAAAGTATATAATTCGACAAATTCGAAAAAGATATTTGAGAATGTTCGTTATCGCATACAACACATTGAGAAAAATGTTTTGTATCAGTAACCGAAATTTGGCTACAGACGCCAAAACTATTTGTTGGTATGTGGTCAATTAAACCGTTGGTTATCACATCAATTTTAATTCTTTGATTTAATAATATAATATATATCATTTACTAATACAAAATTGTTTTATATGCTGTACAAACATTCTTTGTAGTTAAAAACAAAATATTTTGTTACCAGAACAAAAAAATCACATAAATATGACATTTTGTCATCTTAACAAAATTATCTAATTCTTTTAATGAAATTCTAATGAAAAACGGCAATTGTGAATAAAACTTTTTTTTGGTTGTTATTACTATAACTTTTCTCTCAGTGCAGTCTTTACGCTTTGTATTGTACAATTTTGCGTCTTGATGACGACTGATTACATTTTAATAACAATAACAGCGCTTCAAAGTTATAGGACAGCTAAATATCGTGATTACAATATCAAAGCTTTTTATTGTTTTATAAGAAGTTATTGCAAACCGATACTTATATACAGAATTTAATATATTACATGTAATTTAACAATCAAATAAATTAGCAATTATGTACAATTATCTCATTTATATTGGCATTATACATATATAATATTGAAGTATAACAAGAATGTGCAAATACGTACGTGTGTTTTCGTATGAGTATGTCTAATATATTATGCAACATATTCGAAAAAGTAAATGATATAGATCTCTTTGATATAGATCCTGTGTTTATAATTAATGTATCTACAATATAATTGAAATATGAAGTAAAACGCAGTGCTCTCGTACATCAACTTATATTATTTAATATAATTTGATCATATAATTTTAATGCAAAATAAATAAGGAACGCTGCCTTTGTTATTTTATAGATAAAATAAACTTAATTTGATTTATAATAATAAATATAATGTATTATCAATGTCGCAGCCTGGAAAGTCAATTTTGAAGCAATATAACGATATATTTTTTAAACATTTTTCCCAAATAGAATTTATAAAAAATTTCAAACTGTCAAGCTCAAGATAAAAGAAAAGATGAAATAAATATTTCTTTCTGTCTTGCCATATCTGTGAATCGCACAAATCAATTAATAATTTAGAAAATAGTAATGTTTACGTTGGCCACATTATCATATATTATTGATGGAGAAGTCTTTCATTGTCATTTTCCATTTTATACAACGCAATAATTCATATATCTATCTAACGAACACGTACTTCATTATATTTCTGTTAAGATTACTATTTCTTTATCGTAATAGATTAAATGATATTGTAAGCGAGAAAGCGTGAAAATTTTTTTCGTATAATATGTAATGAAATAAATTAGTTTTTTTGTCATCACTCGCATTCGATAGCATGAATTGGTAAAATATGTCAAAAAATCATCTTTTATCACGCGTAAATAAATGCATAATAATATAACATACTTACATGTGCTTTAAATTTTTAAAGATAAATTCTAAGATCTAGATATATTACTATTTATCTGATAAACTAAAAAAATTTGCTATTAGTTGTGTTTCTTTATTAATTTATATATTTTCAAACGTCAGTAAATACCATACCAAAAAAAACTATTTTTTTTATATGTTTCGCAATAAAAGTATTTATAGTAATATCTGTACTTGTGACTTTACTATTCAATATGACATTACCGAAAGAGCAGAAACTTTAATAGTATGTATTATAAATAATTATAATGAATATAACTATTTTTTCTCACCCACTTATATTTAACGCAATATTCAACTTGGTAAGCTTGCTACCCTTCTGACATTTAGCTATTCATTGTTACATACTTACAATTAGTTATTAATATAAAACTGATTATTTTAATACTAATTATCAATTTTCACTCCATCACAATTCATAGTACTAGTTGTGACAGTGAAACCGCTGTACAATAACTCTACCGAGAAAACTCCGATCGTTTCTTCTGATACATCTGGCGGCAGCAGAATATATGCATATCTTCTTGCCAAATTTATGAGTTTTGCCGCAAAACCATATTTTCTCGCAATAACATATATTATATTCAAATTTGGATTCAATAATCCTAGGTCATAATATATTTCTTGATTTACTCCACTATACACTGTAAAACATTAAAAAATCGAAATTTTGATATGACACAGTAATCATTGAATAATCATCTATTTGAGATTATTGTAAACGCGCAAGTTAAATGCGAAAATACGTGACAAATCATACAATATCAAAAGTCGCAAAAATAATTACCATCAACATTTTGTGCAAGACAATCTTTACTATATTATTATCGTAAATATAATTAAAATTCTCAAGCAGGTTATTAACTAGTAGTGATATATTCGGTCATATTCAAAACAATGTCTATTGTGATAAAGTGTTGCACGTGCTGAAGCAAGGCCAAATGACAGTCCTTGAATGTTTCTAAGTAATCTCTAGTTTTAAAAGAACATTGTAGAACTAATTCTAAAGGTAAATTTAAAAATAAATCGACATCAGGGAAGTCCATCTTGAAGATATTACTTTCGGTTAGTTCGCAAAATTTGAGTGTAGTTCGAAGATCTATGCTGCCCGTTAAAACATGTTTTGCATAAATCGCCAGAGGGTCTTCGTGTAAGATCACTCTACCCGGTGCAGAAACTTGAAAATTAATATTTTCACTTCCTTAGTATTGTTCATTTTTTTACGAATAAATATCTTTATTCTCCAAAAAATCAATAAACGTTGAACAGTAAATCGTAAAAAATTAAATTGGAGTGCTTAAAGTCGTTCTTGGAAATTCTTAAAGATTTATCACAATCAAATAATATTTATGTAACAAAAAGAAGGTTAGGTTAGGTTTAGAGATCAGTATTATATATAAGTATTTGTCGCTCCTTTTTCCTTTGTGTAAATTAAAAACCCGTTAACTATATTGTGACAAACAGATATTTATTAATATCTTTTTGTGATGGAATTTTTATTTTATACAGTCAAAATAAAATGTACTTACAATTTAGATTTTCGTTTATTACCCTTGTTTTTAATTGTTTTGTTAAAACATTAGCTACAAATTTTTTACATACAGTAAAAAAAGTCTAAATAAAATAATATTGCATACTATTTTTAATTATTAAAATTTTATAATATAGACAAGAGTCATGTAATAAAAATTATTCGAGAATATTTGTTTCCACACAAAACAGTTTTTATAACTCGTGTTGTACAATTTCGCGTTCTAATTGTGACTGATTTTGTTTCAATAACAACAGTATCTCGAAACCGTGAATTTAAATATTGACTACAATGTCAAACTTTTTTAATATACTTTAATAACGAATTATTCAAGGTTATATATTCAAATTTTACATATAACATGAACATTAGATACATATGATATGTCTGATAAACTTCTTGCAATATAACAGTTAAACAAATCGTCATCATCTAATTTACGGTGACATAAATTATGTGATACTAACATAATGACGTTTTACAACATATGTACAATTTTCCGTATGAGATTGTAATATTTTATGCAGCAGATACAAAAGAATATACATTGATGCAGATCACTTTATAATTAAAGTATAAAATTAAACAATGCCTGTACATCGAATTACATCATTTAAAAATTTTATTTATATCATTTATAATTCGATTATATAATTTTGACGTATATACGATAAGTGTAAGTGTTACCTTTGTTACGTTTTGAATTGCATTGCGTAAAACTTAATTCGACTAACAAAAAGATGCCAAAATCCAGTTTGAGAGTCAAAATCCGGAAAACGATAATAATACTTTTTCTTACTAATTTTTTTCATGAATATACTTGTAGTCAAAGTCGCTATCTATAAAACTTAATTCTAAAAATAAGAAAAAATGAAATTAATATTTTTTTTTCCTTTATTATCTCTTCGCAATACGCGTATCTATAATGCTAATATAAAATAAAGATTGAATATTCATACATAATTATGGAAGATTCCTATTTTTCCATTGCATTTATATGTATATTAAACGCGCGAGAGAAATTATACATTTTTTTCTTACAAAAAATATTGAAATAAATTAGTTTTCTTATAAGCCTTATTTGCGTTTATTGAAATAACAAATGGAACAAAATTGTCTTTTTTTGTTATATATTGTTAGATGCAGAATAACATTTTAGATGTACTTTGCCAGTGGCGTAGCCAGGGGGGACTATAAAAGCTCGAGTTACCCCTCCCCCTGAAAGATTTCAAGTCTCAGTGACTTTTCTTGAGAAAAGTCTATGAATTCCAGCCATAGAAATATTTTTAGCCCCTTGTTCCCAAAACCTAAGACTGGCTACGCCACTGTGCTTTACAAAAATAGACCATGTCACCAAAATATATAGGTTATTTATTTTTTTATTAATCTGTGTTATCGAATTCAAATAAAGTGGCCTATATAAAAAGTAATTTTTATAACATATTTTACAAGAAAAATATTTATAATGACTTTATGCTTGTAATTTCATAAATCAATACAATTAAAAAAAACGAAACCAAAATAGCAAAAAAAAAACATTATACAAAACTGAATATTGTGTTCGTCTTTCTTCGCTTATAATATATGTAACTATAATGAAATTCGTACTCTCAATACATTAATTGCTTAATTTAGTTAATTATATTATTTAATTATTTACATAAAATTTTATACCTGCTCAATTCTCAATCCACTGCAACATATTTTGGTCATTCTGCTAGCAAAACCTTGTTTGCTTATGTCTGACATAAAATTATCGATGATTTCTTTTGGAATATTCGGCGGCAACAGAATTAATACGTATGCAGCTCCAATACCTGTCATTTTTCCTGTCAATCCGTGCCCCTTTGCAATTGTACAAATGATATCAAATTTCGTATTCGACAAATTCAATTTACATAACATTTTTTGATTTAACTCAATGTTTCTCTGCAAAATATTAAGAAATCGAAGAATAAAAAAATAGATAATTGATAAACAGATGGATAGTTTTTAGCGGATAATGATAAATGTATTTGACGTATTTTTTCAAATACAACTGTACAAAAAAAGCAATGAAATAATTAACAAAAAAAAAAATAAAACAGGACTTACCTGTAGCACTTTATATGAACTTTCTACTAGTCGTAAATTATTATCTCTGTGGCCATTTTCAATTTCAAGGAGTGCTGAAGCAACCTTTTGCGATATATCGTCAAATATATTTAAAATAGCGCCCACGGCGTTGCTACATGAATGTTTTTTCGCGGCCATTTTTATAATTTGTTCACGTTTATATTGATGAATGTAGGACTCAACGAGCAAAACATCCATTTCTTGCATATCTAAGATTTCAGTATCGCTGTCCAGGAGTTCTTGGTATCGAAACAATATCGCATGGCCGTGTACGCACACGATGTGATCACGGTTAAATATAAAATTCTGTATAACTTCTTCGGACAACATAGCGAATTTCGAGATATTTTTTAATTCCAGTTGAGTAAATTCAGTGTGATCACCTCTCTGCAGACGCGCCCAACGTACAAAGCATGCCGCGAGACAAACCGCGAACGATGTAGAACTGCCAAGACTAGTGCGCATTCTTAATTGCGTGGTCACGTGAACGCGAAAGGGTCTTATAACGAATTTCTCGTGATGAGAGATATACATAAGCAGGAAAAAGAATGTTTGTAAGGTAAATTTTTGCTGAAAAGTTTCCCACCATTCATTTATGGTGATAAAATATTGCACGTGTTTAAGGAACAGATTATAATCTTCAACTAGAAAATTATAATTCTCGGAAGTAGTCAAGTTTTGAATTTTTTCTAAAGGTACTTTTAATGATATACTAACGTTAGGGAATTTTATTTCAATATCGGTTAAACTAGATATTTCTTCGAATTTTAGCGTGGTACGAAGATTTATACTGGCTGCCACAACTTTTTTCCCGTACATCTCTCCATGCTCGCCGCATAAGGTAATCTTGCCAGGTGCCGAAATTGTGAATGCATTCATACTTTTTTGCGAATCAAAATCTCTATCTCGCGAAAAAAATGATATAGCGTTTTATCGTAAAAATTTCAGTCCAGTCCGTAACTCTTAAAGATAGGTATAGTATAACCACGAAAAATGTATTTATATGTAACGTAATGGAGGTCAGGGAATAATATGTGTTTTTTATATAAATGATGACGCGTAACGTCACGGCAATGTACGATAAAAATAACTTGTCATTAGTACGTTATTAAATTATGTCGTCACAAAAGAAACGCACTTAAATTTCATCAGATTCTAATTCTTTCCGAATGTTTTAATTTGCTAAAGCGTCTGTCACAATTCGTCCATGCACTTCTTCCTTCACGTTTCCACGCACAGTCTAAACGCAATACATTTACTATTAAAACTTTATATCATAAACTAAAAGAGAAATCAACTATGTTGAAAGTTATTTGAGAACGGTCGTTATATGTATGCAAAACGATGTTTATGTTTCGTGTTGTACAAACAGCATTTCGACTATAACTGATTTCGTCTCATCATAACAGCCGAATATATAAACCAAAATATTGACTACAAAGTCGAAGCTTTGAACGCTTTAACAAAGAGCCATGATAAAAATTAAAAATATTTAAATGTAAACTGACATGACATATTTTTTGCAATATTACAGTTAAACAAATTGTCTATACCTAAATTGCATTGACACAATATACACGGTATTTCATTGTCGTAGTTTTACACACAGTATATATATATATATATATATATATATACACAATTGCGTGTACGTGTGTTTGTATGATTGTGTAAAAGTTTATGCGGCATGTATAGTAAAAATATTGCTTTGACCGACATATGTATCATAAAACGCAATACTAATTGTATGACAAATTATATCGTTTAATATAATATAATTATAGAATTTTAATGTAGAAAAATATGAGCAGCGTTATTGTCACTTTATAAATCGCATTGTTTAATTATTGCATTAATAAAGTGTATCATTAACTCTGGCTCAAAAGTTAAAATCTAGAGCAAGATTACGATACTTCTTTTTATTAACTTTATTTATAAATATATGATATTTAAACGTATAAAATTTTAATCTATAAAAGAGATGAGGGCAAGAAATAAAAATATTTTAATTTTTTTCTATTGACCTGTATCTTTACGTAAAGGATATAATTATAATTTATGTAAATAATAGCATAAATATCTATGTTATATAGTAATATACATAAGTGTATGTATTATGTAATAATATTGATATTTTTTACATATTATGATGTATTAATAATAGACTGTTTATTGTTATCTAACAATGCTATAACATTCATATATATATTTATTCGGACACATATTTTATCTCTGTTAAAATTCCTTTTTTTATTGCAATTATATTTAATAAAAGTGGTAAAAACAAGAAAACAAAAAAAATTTTCTTGCAAAATATATTTTTTAAAAATAGTTTTTTCTTATATCATTATACTTGCTTTCACATATATTAGAAAGGAAGAAGAAGGCAATGATGGCAATGAAGAAAACGTGGAGCATAGGAGAAAGAATATTCAAAGAAGATTATGTGAGGAGAATGAAGATGTTCGAGGCATTAGTGGAAAGTGTAGGTTTGTTTGGAGCAGAAATATGGGGATGGAGGAAGGAGGAAAGACTGGATAGAATAAGAAGAAAATATGTAAAATGGATATTGGGACTGGAAAGGACAACACCAAACTACATATGTAATGGAAGAAGGGAAATTGACTGAAATCAGAGTAAAGGCGCTGAAAAGAGCGGTGAAATATGAAGAGGATGCAAGAAAGTCGGGGAAGGTATTGGTCAAAGAATGATTGAAGGAGAAGGAGAGAGAGTGAAGAGCAGGCAGAGAAGGAAAATGGGCAAAGATAAGGAAGAAGGTACTAGAGGAAGAAGGATATGGGGGGGTAGAGGAGAAGAGAAGAAAAGAAGAGGGAGAAGACATAGTACAGGAGATAGTGAGAAGCACAAGGGAGAAAGAGGAAAGGGAGAGAAGGAAGAGGATAGAAGAGTCCAAATATAACAAAGAATATAAGAAAATAATTACGGAAGAAAGGCCAAGGTATTTGAATAGAAGAATGAAAAAGGGAAAGACAGAAAAATAGCAAGATTCAGATGCGGCGAACGAAGTGAGAGAAAGGGAACATTGGAAAGAAGAGAAAGAAAAAATGTGTAGATAATGTAAGAAGGAGAAGGAGAGTTTATGGCACGTAATAAGGGTTTGCGAAGTAACAAGACAGGAGGAGGAAATGGAAGTGATACTAGGAGAAGAAGGGTAAGGACTGAGAAGTATGAGAGAGATAGTAGAAAAAAGAAGAGAAATGGAGAAAAAGGGAGAAGAAGAAGGAGAGGACGCAAACAAAAACGATTGAAACGAACGAAGAGAAAAGAAGAACAAGATATTTAGATATATATACGTTTTAAAAGAAAAGACAATAGTGGAATAGAGAAGAATGGACTTTGGTTGAAGGATGTTATGGTTGAAAATATAGTTATCAGAATTGAAACTATGGATAGAGTTTATCTTTTGTTTTGTTTAGTTTGTATAATACACCATTCGTGTATGTTTATTGTTTATGGTTCATTGTTTATGTAAACCTGAAGCTCATCCTAAGCCGAAAGGGAAGAATTAAATAAAAAATAAATTTACTTGCTTTCGATAATGTACATAATATTTAATTGATAAAATATGTCAAAAAATTTTCTCATATATTTTGATTTTTCTTTTTTATCTTGTGATTCATTTTTTTTTTTTACGAATAAAAAAATCTGCTGTTCATCTTGATGAAAATTTATGTAAGATTAAACAGTAAAGCAGAAAATTAAATCTGTGTACTTTATAGATATTTATTAGATTTGTGAAAAAATATGTTTACACACAACATGAATAAAAAATTGTGATTGTATTTATTACTCCTCTTCTTCATTCTATATAAATTAGAGAACGTAACGTTGGCTTTGTATGACAAAAATAATACATTATGTTCTCGAATTTATATTTAAAAAAATGCCAAATTTAATCGAATTCTAGTTCTTTTTTATTGTTATCGAAATAGCCGTAATTTGTTTTTGCTTCTCTTTTTAAAGCTACACACAAATCTGAGTGATAACTTATTTTAAATATCAAAATTTTATAATAAAGAATTAAAATACAGAGCATAATATAAGTTGTCCGAGGAACGTTCCACAAGACAGAATTTATCTTTCTCCACGTTTTCTTCCGCGTCTCGGTCTCGTAACTGATTTCATTTTAACAATAACAGTCTTCTAAATGCACGAATCTAATAATAAATATCGAATAGAATCAATATTCAAAATCACAGTTTTTTAATGCTGTAATTAAAAGTTACTCCAACTTATATACGTATAATAATGCTTACACATATTAGTACACATTATAATTAAAAAATAATAAAATGCATCATTTGTCATTAACAACTACATCATTATCTTAGTCGCATTTATAAAATATATATATGTGATATTTTCACGTCACATTTTGGCAAAATATGTATACAATATGTATGACGACTAAAAATTATACTTTGTCCATCAATATGCATATTTGAGATATAAAGTAAAATTCAGTACTTTTATTCTTTTGAATTATATTGTAAAATTTACGTAATTTTGAAGTCTAAAATATATAGCTTTCTCTCTTATTTTACAAATCGCATAAGGTGTATAAAGTATATAATTCGACAAATTCGAAAAAGATATTTGAGAATGTTCGTTATCGCATACAACACGTTGAGAAAAATGTTTTGTATCAGTAACCGAAATATGGTTACAGACGCCAAAACTATTTGTTGGTATGTGGTCAATTAAACCGTTGATTATTACATCAATTTTAATTCTTTGATTTAATAATATAATATATCATTTACTAATACAAAATTGTTTTATATGCTGTACAAACATTCTTTGTAGTTAAAAACAAAATATTTTGTTACCAGAACAAAAAAATCACATAAATATGACATTTTGTCATCTTAACAAAATTATCTAATTCTTTTAATGAAATTCTAATGAAAAACGGCAATTGTGAATAAAACTTTTTTTTGGTTGTTATTACTATAACTTTTCTCTCAGTGCAGTCTTTACGCTTTGTATTGTACAATTTTGCGTCTTGATGACGACTGATTACATTTTAATAACAATAACAGCGCTTCAAAGTTATAGGACAGCTAAATATCGTGATTACAATATCAAAGCTTTTTATTGTTTTATAAGAAGTTATTGCAAACCGATACTTATATACAGAATTTAATATATTACATGTAATGTAACAATCAAATAAATTAGCAATTATGTACAATTATCTCATTTATATTGGCATTATACATATATAATATTGACGTATAACAAGAATGTGCAAATACGTACGTGTGTTTTCGTATGAGTATGTCTAATATATTATGCAACATATTCGAAAAAGTAAATGATATAGATCTCTTTGATATAGATCATGTGTTTATAATTAATGTATCTATAATTGAAACATGAAGTAAAACGCAGTGCTCTCGTACATCAACTTATATTATTTAATATAATTTGATCATATAATTTTAATGTAAAATAAATAAGGAGCGCTGCCTTTGTTATTTTATAGATAAAATAAATTTAATTTGATTTATAATAATAAATATGATTATCAATTTCGCAGCCTGGAAAGTCAATTTTGAAGCAATATAACGATATATTTTTTAAACATTTTTCCCAAATAGAATTTATAAAAAATTTCAAACTGTCAAACTCAAGATAAAAGAAAAGATGAAATGAATATTTCTTTCTGTCTTGCCATATCTGTGATTCGCACAAATCAATTAATAATTTAAAAAATAGTAATGTTTACGTTGGCCACATTATCATATATTATTGATGGAGAAGTCTTTCATTGTCATTTTCCATTTCATACAACGCAATAATTTATATATTTATCTAACGGACACGTACTTCATTATATTTCTGTTAAGATTACTATTTCTTTATCGTAATAGATTAAATGATATTGTAAGCGAGAAAGCGTGAAAATTTTTTTCTTATAATATGTAATGAAATAAATTAGTTTTTTTGTCATCACTCGCATTCGATAGCATGAATTGATAAAATATGTCAAAAAATCATCTTTTATCACGCGTAAATAAATGCATAATAATATAACATACTTACATGTGCTTTAAATTTTTAAAGATAAATTCTAAGATCTAGATATATTACTATTTATCTGATAAACTAAAAAAATTTGCTATTAGTTGTGTTTCTTTATTAATTTATACATTTTCAAACGTCAGTAAATACCATACGAAAAAAACTATTTTTTTTATATATTTCGCAATAAAAGTATTTATAGTAATATCTGTACTTGTGATTTTACTATTCAATATGACATTACCGAAAGAGCAGAAACTTTAATAGTATGTATTATAAATAATTATAATGAATATAACTATTGTTTCTCACCCACTTATATTTAACGCAATATTCAACTTGGTAAGGCTTGCTACCCTTCTGACATTTAGCTATTCATTGTTACATACTTACAATTAGTTATTAATATAAAACTGATTATTTTAATACTAATTATCAATTTTCATTCCATCACAATTCATAGTACTAGTTGTGAAACCGCTGTACAATAACTCTACCGAGAAAACTCCGATCGTTTCTTCTGATACATCTGGCGGCAGCAGAATATATGCATATCTTCCTGCCAAATTTATGAGTTTTGCCGCAAGACCATATTTTCTCGCAATAACATATATTATATGCAAATTTGGATTCACTAATCCTAGGTTATAATATATTTCTTGATTTACTCTACTATAACACTGTAAAACATTAAAAAATCGAAATTTTGATATGACACAGTAATCATTGGATAATCATCTATTTGAGATTATTGTAAACGCGCAAGTTAAATGCGAAAATACGTGACAAATCAAACAATATCAAAAGTCGCAAAAAAAATTACCATCAACATTTTGTGCAAGACAATCTTTACTATATTATTATCGTAAATATAATTAAATTCCTCAAGCAGGTTATTAACTAGGAGTGATATATTGTCGGTCATATTCAAAACGATGCCTGCGGACACAGGATAAGAAAATCAGATATTTGCCAACTAACTCATTTGTTCGCGCTTATTGCGTCGAATTCTTGAGTCGATTAGCAAAATTTTCATTCTCCGGACATCTGTACCAATGAATCTACTATAAGGCCTCGATCCCATGTTGTATTTAAATAATGGTACTTGGTCAAATAAACAGACACTGCATTGACTCGATATTGGTTATATAATCTTGCACAACGGCTTCGCTTTTCCGAGCGTATTTTGCAATTTTTCTTTTATCTTCATTATTAAAAGCACCATTAATACCTCTCTGCAGACGCGCCTAATGTACAAAGCTCGCGGCGAGACATACCGCAGATGATGTCGAGCTACTCAAACCACCTTATATAAGTAATTGCGAAGTCAAGTACACGTGAAAAGATTTTATATCGATATTCTGGGTATAGATAATATAAACTAGTAGGTAAAAAAATATTTGTAAGCTATATTTCTGCTCATATGTGCTCCACATACCGTTTATTGTGATAAAGAATTGCACGTGCTGAAGCGAGGCCAAATGACAGTCCCTGAATGTTTCTAAGTAATCTCTAGTTCTAAAATAACATTGTAGAACAAGTTCTAAAGGTATATTTAAAAATAAATCGACATCAGGAAAGTCTATCTTGATGATATTTTTTTCGGTTAGTTCGCAAGATTTGAGTGTAGTTCGAAGATCTATGCTGCTCCTTAAAACATGTTTTGCATAAATCGCCAAAGGTTTTCCGTGTAAGATCATTCTGCCCGGTGCAGAAACTTGAAAGTTAATATTTTCATTTCCTCAGTATTGTTCATTTTTTTACGAATAAAAATCTTTATTCTCCAAAAAATCAATAAACGTTGAACAGTAAATCGTAAAAAATTAAATTGGAGTGCTTAAAGTCGTTCTTGGAAATTCTTAAAGATTTATCACAATCAAATAATATTTATGTAACAGGAAGAAGGTTACCGAAGTCATAAGTATTTGTCGCTCTTTTTCCCTTTGTGTAAATTAAAAACCCGTTAGCTATATCGTGACAAAATGATATTTATTAATATCTTTTTGTGATGGAGTTTATATTTCATACAAACAAAATAAAATGTACTTACAATTTACATTTTCGTTTATTATCCTTGTTTTTAATTTTTTTGTTAACACATTAGCTACAAATTTTTCACATACAGTAAAAAAAGTCTAAATAAAATAATATATACTATTTTTAATTATTAAAATTTTATAATATAGACAAGAGTCGTGTAATGAAAATTATTCGAAAATATTTGTTTCCATACAAAACAGTGTTTATAACTCGTGTTGTATAATTTTGCGTTCTAATTGTGACTAATTTTGTTTCAATAACAACAGTATCTCGAAGCCGTAAACCTAAATATCGACTACAATTAAACTTTTTTAATATGCTTTCATATGCTTTAATAACGAATTATTCAAGGTTATATATTCAAACTTTACATATAACATGAAAATTAGATACATATGATATGTCTGATAAACTACTTGCAATATAACAGTTGAACAAATCGTCATCATCTTATTTACGGTGACATAATTTATGTAATATTTATATATTGACGTTTTACAATATATGTACAAATTTTCAGTATGACATTGTAATATTTTATGCAGATACAAAAAAATATACATTAATGCAGATCACTTTATAATTAAAGTATAAAATAAAACAGTGCCCGTACATCGAATTACATCATTTAAGAATTTTATTTATATCATTTATAGTTCGATTATATAATTTTGACGTATATACGATAAGTATAAGTGTTACCTTTGTTATGTTTTAAATTGCATTGCGTAAAACTTAATTTGACTAACAATAAGATGCCAGAATCCAGTTCGAGAGTCAAAATCCGAAAAACGATAATAATACTTTTTTTTACTAATTTTTTTCATAAATATACTTGTAGTCATAGTCGCTATCTATAAAACTTATTCCTAAAAATTAAAAAAAAATTGAAATTAATATTTTTTCTCTTTTATTATCTCTTCGCAATACGCGTATCTATAATGCTAATTTAAAGATTGAATATTCACACACATTTTTGGAAGATTCCTATTTTTCCATTGCATTTATATGTATATTAAACGCGCGATAGAAATTATATATTTTTTTTACAAAAAATATTGAAATAAATTAGTTTCCTTATAAGGCTTATTTGCGTTTATTGAAATAACAAATGGAACAAAATTGTCTTTTTCGTTATATATTGTTAAATGCAGAATAACATTTTACATGTACTGTGCCAGTGGCGTAGCCAGAAGGGACTATACGGGCTCGAGTTCCCCTCTTCCCCCAAAAATTTCAAGTCTCAATGACTTTTCTTGAGAAAAGTCTATGAATTCCAGCCATAGAAATATTTTTAGCTTCTTCCCAAAACCTAAGACTGGCTACGCCACTGTGCTTTGCAAAAATAGACCATGTCACCAAAACATAGTTATTTATTTTTTTATTAATCTGTGTTATCGAATTCAAATAGATTAGCCTATATAAAAATTAATTTTTATAACATATTTTACAAGAAAAATATTTATAATGACTCTATGCTTGTAATTTCATAAATCAATACGATTGAAAAAAACGAAACCAAAGTAGCAAAAAAAAAAACATTATACAAAACTGAATATTGTGTTCGTCTTTCTTCGCTTATAATATATGTAACTATAATGAAATTCGTACTCTCAATACATTAATTGCTTAATTTAGTTAATTATATTATTTAATTATTTACATAAAATTTTATACCTGCTCAATTCTCAACCCACTGCCACATATTTTGGTCTTTTTGCTTGCAAAACCTTGTTTGCTTAAGTCTGACGTAAGATTATCAATGATTTCTTTTGGAATATTCGGCGGCAACAGAATTAATACGTATGCAGCTCCAATACCTGTCATTTTTCCTGTGAATCCGTGCCTCTTTGCAATTTTACAAATGGTATCAAATTTCGTATGCGACAAATTCAATTTCCATAACACGTTTTGATTCAACTCAATGTTTCTCTGCAAAACATTAAGAAATCGAAGAATAAAAAAATAGATAATTGATAAACAGATGGATAGTTTTTAGCGGATAATGATAAATGTATTTGATGTATTTTTTCAAACACAACTGTACAAAAAAAACAATGAAATAATTAACAAAAAAAAAAAATAAAACAGGAAACTTACCTGTAGCACTTTATATGAACTTTCTACTAGTGGTAAATTATTATCTCTGTGACCATTTTCAATTTCACTGAGTGCTGAAGCAACCTTTTGCGATATATCGTCAATTATATTTAAATTAACAATTATATTGAAAATATTAGTTATGTTAAAAAAATCAAACATATTTAAAAAATTGTCCATGAAGTTACTAGATAAATGTCTTTCCGTGGCCATTTTGCCGAAATACATTTTTGTAACATAGTCAAGTTTATTTTGACGAATGTTGGAATCAACGAGCAAAACATCCATTTCTTGCGCACTTAAGATTTCAGTATCGTTGTCCAGGTGTTCTCGGTATCGAAACGATACCGCATGGCCGTGTACACACACGTCGCGATCACGGTTAAATATAAAGTCCCGTATAACTTCCTCGGAGAACATAGCGAATTTCGAGATATTTTGTAATTCCAGTTGAGTAAATTTAGTGTGATCATCTCTCTGCAGACGCGCCCAACGTACAAAGCATGCCGCGAGACAAACCGCGAACGATGTAGAACTGCCAAGACTAGTGTTCATTATTAAATCCGTGGTCACGTGAACGCGAAAGGGTCTTATAACGAATTGCTCGTGATGAGCGATATACATTAGCAGGAAAAAGAATGTTTGCAAGGTAAATCTTTGCGAGAAAGTTTTCCACCAACCATTTATGGTGATAAAATATTGCACGTGTTTAATGAACAAAATGTAATTTTCAACTAGATAATTATAATTCTTAGAAGTAGTCAAATTTTGAATTTTTTCTAAAGGTACGATTAATGATATATCGACGTCAGGGAATTCTATTTCAATATCGGTTAAACTAGATATTTCATCGAATTTTAGCGTGGTACGAAGATCTATACTGGCTGCCACAACTTTTTTCCCGTACATCTCTCCATACTCGCCGCATAAGGTAATCTTGCCGGGTGCCGAAATTGTGAATGCATTCATACTTTTTTGCAAATCAAAATTTCTAGTTCGCGAGAAAAATGACGTAGCGTTTTATCGTAAAAATTTCAATCCAGTCCGTAACTCTTAAAGATAGGTATAGTATAAGCACGAAAAATGTATTTATATGTAACGTAATGAAGGTCAGGGAGTAATATGTGTTTCTTATATAAATTAATGACGCGTAACGTCTCGGCTATGTACGATAAAAATAACTTGTCATTAGTACGTTATTAAATTATGTCGACACAAAACAAACGCACTTAATTTCATTAGATTCTAATTCTTTTTGAATGTTTTAATTTTAAGCTAAAGCGTCTATCACAATTCGTCCTCGCACTTCTTCCTTCAGGTTTCCAGGTTGCACAGTCTAAACGCAATACATTTATTATTAAAACTTTATATCATAAACTAAAAGAGAAATCACTTACGATAAAAGTTATTTGAGAACGTTCGTTATATGTATGCCACACGGTGTTTATGTTTCGTGTTGTACAAGCAGCATCTCAACTGTAACTGATTTCGTCTCATCATAACAGCCGAATATGTGAACCAAAATATTGACTACAAAGTCGAAGCTTTGAATGCTTTAACGAAGAGCCATGATAAAAATTAGAAATGTTTACACGTAATGTGACATGACATATTTTATGCAATATTACAGTTAAACAAATTGTCACTACGTAAATTGCATTGACACAATATACATGGTATTTCATTGTCGTAGTTTTACACACAGTATTTATATATATATATATATATATATATATATATATATATATATATATATATATATATATATATATATACACAATTACGTGTGTTTGATTGTGTAAAAGTTTATGCGGCATGTATAGTAAAAATATTGCTTTGACCGACATATGTATCATAAAACGCAATACTAATTGTATCACAAATTATATCCTTTAATATAATATAATTATAGAATTTTAATGTAGAAAAATATGAGCAGCGCTATCGTCACTTTATAAATCGCTTTATTTTATTATTCGATTAATAATGTGTATCATTAACTCTGGCTCAAAAGTTAAAATCTACAGTAAGATTATGATACTTCATTTTATTAACTTTATTTATAAATAGATGATATTTGAACGTATAAAATTTTAATTTATAAAAGAAATAAATATATTTTAATTTTTTTCTATTGATCTGTATCTTTACGTAAAGGATATAATTATAACTTATGTAAATAATAACATAAATATCTATATTATATAGTAATATACATAAGTGTATGTATTATGTAATAATATAGATATTTTTCACATATTATGATGTATTAATAATAGACTGTTTATTGTTATCTAAAAATGCGATAACATTCATATAGGTATTTATTTGGACACATATTTTATCTCTGTTAAAATTCTTTTTTTATTGCAATTATATTTAATAAAGGTGTTAAAAACAAGAAAACGTAAATAATTTTCTTGCAAAATATATTTTTTACAAATAGTTTTTTCTTATATCATTATACTTGCTTTCGATAATGTACATAATATTTGATTGATAAAATATGTCAAAAAATTTTTTGATATATTTTGATTTTTCTTTTTTATCTTGTGATTCATTTTTTTTTTTTACGAATAAAAAAATCTGCTGTTCATCTTGATGAAAATTTATGTAAGATTAAACAGTAAAGCAGAAAATTAAATCTGTGTACTTTATAGATATTTATTAGATTTGTGAAAAAATATGTTTACACACAACATGAATAAAAAATTGTGATTGTATTTATTACTCCTCTTCTTCATTCTATATAAATTAGAGAACGTAACGTTGGCTTTGTATGACAAAAATAATACATTATGTTCTCGAATTTATATTTAAAAAAATGCCAAATTTAATCGAATTCTAGTTCTTTTTTATTGTTATCGAAATAGCCGTAATTTATTCGTGCTTCTTCTTTTAAAGCTACACACACAAATCTGAGTGATAACTTATTTTAAATATCAAAATTTCATATTAAAAAATTAAAATACAGAGCATAATATAAGTTGTCCGAAGAACGTCCCACAAGACAGAATTTATCTTTCCCCATGTTATCTTCCGCGTCTCGGTCTCGTAACTGATTTCATCTCAACAATAACAGTCTTCTAAATGCACAAATCTAATAATAAATATCAAATGGAATCAATATTTAAAGTCACAGTTTTTTAATGCCGTAATCAAAAGTTACTCCAACTTATATATGTATATATAATAATGTTTATAAGTACACATATAATTACATATTAGTACACATTATAATTAGAAAATAATAAAATATATCATTTGTAATTAACAACTAGATCATTATCTTAATTGCATTTATAAAACATATATATTTGATATTTGCACGTCATATTTTCGCAAAATATGTATACAATATGTATCACGACTAAAAATTATACTTTGTTTATCAATATGTATATTCGAGATCTAAAGTAAAATTCAGTACTTTTATTCTTTCAATTATATTGTAAAATTCACTTAATTTTGAAGTAAAAAATAAATAGCTTCTTTTTTCTTTTATTTTACAAATCACATTTATGCATAAAGTATATAATTCCACAAATGACATGTATCACGAATTTTGACGAAAGAATTTTCGAAGCAGAATCATCTTTCCTCTTTTCATTAATTTTCTTATGAACAGATAAGTCTTCAGTTAATAAAACTGGAGACAATGAACTAGAATAGAAACAAATACCTTTTGTACTTTATCTCTTGTTACTTATTCCATAATTTTAATTGTAACAATTATAATTTACGTCGTAGTAATACTGTCATATAGAACAGTATTGTCATACAATAATGTTGCGATACATTTTTCATATTATCATATAAGTATTATTAACTTAAAAATATAGCTTGCTATCATCTTTTTAATTAATAATGCAATAATTCGTACGTTAATATTTTGTTAATAATCAACACATACATTTGTATGCTAATAATTCGTTAGCAACAAACATATACCTGTGTCTTATTATGTTTATATATTTATAATTTCATTTTTTTTATTAACACATTAAATAATGATATTAAAACTAAACATACATTGGTAAATTTTTGTAGCAATTTATATATTAAATAAAAATTAATCTTTTCAATATGTCATCTCACTCATATTCAATAATAACCAAACACATACCGAAAGTAATTTTTATTCTGCACTAATAAGAAATGCTTTTATAACTTATCTTGTATTCCTAAGGCTATACAATAATTAATCGTAAATATTCAAATGTTTCATATCTAATACATCTCGTATTTCCAAAATAAATAATCATAAACGTATAAAATGTTTCATATATCGCGCTTATAAATTATATAGCGTTATTACAAAATAAAAAAATGAAAAGTACTAAATTATTGTTTACTGCGATGTTTAACAAAAGAGAACCTATTAAAAAGAAGTAATTATTAAATCACTTAATAAGCTTTGTTTGTTTTAGACCGACGCACGCTTTTAAGTCACACACCAATAATTTGCAGCCACGCATCGAGTAGCCCGTATGTACTAATAAACAATACTTATTAAGTAAAACTTATTTGATATTTGTTTTTGTTAAGCATCTGAAACAAAATAATTTAGCACTGTGTGACTGAAACACACATTTTTTATTCAGTAATACATTATGTAATTTATAAACTTGAATTGTAATACCTGTGTATATCTATTATTTTACGAATCGAAAAAAGTTGGTTTATTTTATTACGGCGCATAATCTTAACGCGACATTGTCGTTTTGATCAACTTAAACATTCAAAGTAGAGTGAGATGGCATATGAAGAAACTAATTTTTATATATATATATATATATATATTAATTAGATTTTATATATATGTATACTATTTTTAATTATTAACATTTAACATATGACATAGATCAGAAAAAGTAAAATCATAATTATTCGAGAAAATTATTTGAGAATGTTTGTTATCGCACACAACAGTCTTTACGCTTTGTATTGTACAATTTTGCGTCTTGATGAGATCGGAATTCATTTTAATAACAATAACAGCGCTTCAAAGTTATAAAACAGCTAAATATCGTAATTACAATATCAAGACTTTTTAAAGTTTTATAAGAAGTTATTGCAAACCGATACTTATATACAGAATCTAATATATTACATGTAATGTAACAATCAAATAAATTGGCAATTATGTACAATTATTTCATTTCTATTAGCATTATATATAATATTGACGTATAACAAGAATGTGCAAATACGTACGTGTGTTTTCGTATGAGTATGTTTAATATATTATGCAACATATTCGAAAAAGTAAATGATATAGATCTCTTTCATATAGATCATGTGTTTATAATTAATGTATCTATAATTGAAATATGAAGTAAAACGCAGTGCTTTCGTACATCAACTTATATTATTTAATATAATTTGATCATATAATTTTAATGCAAAATAAATAAAAAGTGCTGCCCTTGTTATTTTATGAATAAAATAAACTTAATTTGATTAATAACAACAGTGTTTCAAAGCAGTGAACCTAAATATCGACTACAATGTCAAACTTTTTTAATGTGCTTTAATAATGAATTATTCAAGGTTATATATTCAAACTTTACATATAACGTGAAAATTAGATACATATAATATGTCTGATATATTACTTGCAATATAACAGCTAAACCAATAGTCATCATCTTATTTACGGTGACATAATTTATGTGATATTTATATATTGACGTTTTACAACATATGTACAAATTTTCAGTGTGACACTGTAATATTTTATGCAGATACAAAAAAATATACATTGATGCAGATTACTTTATAATTAAAGCATAAAATAAAACAATGCTCGTACATCGAGTTACATCATTTAAAAATTTTATTTATATCATTTATAGTTCGATTATATAATTTTGACGTATATACGATAAGTGTAAGTGTTACCTTTGTTACGTTTTGGATTGCATTGCGTAAAACTTAATTCGACTAACAATAAGATGCCAAAATCTAGTTTGAGAGTCAAAATCCGGAAAACAATAATAATACTTTTTTTTACTAATTTTTTTCATAAATATACTTGTAGCCAAAATTGCTATCTATAGAACCTAATTCTAAAAAGAAGAAAAAATGAAATTAATATTTTTTTTCTTTTATTATATCTTCGCAATACGCGTGTATATAATGCTAATTTAAAGATTGAATATTCACACATATTTTTGGAAGATTCCTATTTTTCCATTGCATTTATATATTAAACGCGCGATAGAAATTATATTTTTTCTTACAAAAAATATTAAAATAAATTAGTTTTTTTATAAGCCTTATTTGCTTTTATTGAAATAACAAATAAAACAAAATTGTCTTTTTTTGTTATATATTGTTAGATGCAGAATAACATTTTACATGTGCTTTGCAAAGACAGACCATGTCACCAAAACTTAGTTATTTATTTTTTTATTAATCTGTGTTATCGAATTCAAATAGATTAGCCTATATAAAAATTAATTTTTATAACATATTTTACAAAAAAAATATTTATAATGACTCTATGCTTATAATTTCATAAATCAATACGATTGAAAAAGACGAAACCAAAGTAGCAAAAAAAAACATTAAATAAAACTAAACATTGTGTTTGTCTTTCTCTGCTTATAATATAAGTAACTATAATGTAAATAAATTCGTACTCTCACTACATTAATTGCTTAATTTAGTTAATTATATTATTTAATTATTTACATAAAATTTTATATCTGCTCAATTCTCAACCCACTGCAAAATATTTTGGTCATTTTGTATTCAAAACCTTCATTGCTTAAGTCTTCCTTAAGATTACTGATAATTTGGTATGGAATATTCGGCGGCAACAAAATGAATACGTATGCAGCTCCAATACCTGTCATTTTTCCAGCGAATCCGTGCTTTTTTGCAATTGAACAAATGTAATTAAAATTCGTATGCGACAAATTCAATTTACATAACATTTCTTGATTCAATTCAATGTTTTTCTGCAAAACATTAAGAAATCGAAAAATAAAAAATAGATAATAGATAAACAAATGTATAGTTTTTAGCGGATAATAAAAAATGTATTTGATGTATTTTTACAAAAACAATTGTACAAAGAAGGCAATGAAATAATTAACAAAAACAAAAACAAAACAAGACTTACCTTTAGCTCTCCATATAAAATTCCTAGTAATAATAAATTATTATGTTTGTGGCCCTCTTTAATTTCAAGAAGTGCTAAAGCAACATTTTGCGATATCTTGTCAATTATATTTAAAATATTGCCCACGTCGTTGCTACGTGAACGTTTTGTCACGGCCATATTTCTAATTTGGTCAAATTTATTTTGAAAAATGTGGGAATTAACGAGCAAAACATCCATTTCTTGCGCATCTAAGATTTTAATATCGCTGCCTAGGTGTTCTCGCTGTCGAAACGATACCGCATGGCCGTGTACACACACGTCGGGATCACAGTTTAATTTAAAGTTCTGAATAACTTTTTCGGAAAACGTAGCAAATTTCGAGATATTTTTTAATTCCAGTTGAGTAAATTCAGTGTGATCACCTCTCTGCAGACGCGCCCAACGTACAAAGCATGCCGCGAGACAAACCGCGAACGATGTAGAACTGCCAAGACTAGTGTTCATTATTAAATCCGTGGTCACGTGAACACGAAAGGGTCTTATAACAAATTTCTCGTGATGAGCGATATACATAAGCAAATAAAAGAATACTTGCAAGGTAAAGTTTTGCGAGTATGTTCTCCACCAACCATTTATGGTGATAAAATATTGCACGTGTTTAAGGAACATAACATGATCTTTAACTAGATGATTATAATCCTCGGAAGAAGTAAAGTCTTGAATTTTTTTTAAAGGTACGTTTAATGATATATCGACCCGAGGGAATTCTATTTCAATATTGTCTGTACATATTTCATAGAATGTTAGCGTGGTACGAAGATTTAAACTGGCTGCCACAACTTTTTTCCCGTACATCTCTGCATGCTCGCCGCATAAGGTAATCTTGCCGGGTGCCGAAATTGTGAATGCATTCATACTTTTTTGCAAATCAAAATCTCTAGTTCGCGAGAAAAATGACGTAGTATTTTATCGTTAAAATTTCAATCCAGTCCGTAACTCTTAAAGACAGGTATAATATAAGCACGAAAAATGTATTTATATGTAACGTAATGAAGGTCAGGGAATAATATGTGTTTTTTATAAATTGATGACGCGTAACGTCTCGGCTATGTACGATAAAAATAACTTGTCATTAGTACGTTATTAAATTATGTCGACACATAAGAAACGCACTTAAATTTTATCAGATTCTAATTCTTTTTGAATGTTTTAATTAGCTAAAGCGTCTGTCACAATTCGTCCTCGCACTTCTTCTTTCAAGTTTCCACGCACAGTCTAAACGCAATACATTTATTATTAAAACTTTATATCATAAACTAAAAGAGAAATCACTTACGATAAAAGTTATTTGAGAACGTTCGTTATATGTATGCCACACGGTGTTTATGTTTCGTGTTGTACAAGCAGCATCTCAACTGTAACTGATTTCGTCTCATCATAACAGCCGAATATGTGAACCAAAATATTGACTACAAAGTCGAAGCTTTGAATGCTTTAACGAAGAGCCATGATAAAAATTAGAAATGTTTACACGTAATGTGACATGACATATTTTATGCAATATTACAGTTAAACAAATTGTCACTACTTAAATTACATTGACACAATATACATGGTATTTCATTGTCGTAGTTTTACACACAGTATTTATATATATATATATATATATATACACAATTACGTGTGTTTGATTGTGTAAAAGTTTATGCGGCATGTATAGTAAAAATATTGTTTTGACCGACATATGTATCATAAAACGCAGTACTAATTATATCATAAATTATATTGTTTAATATAATATAATTATGTAATTTTAATGTAGAAAAATATGAGCAACGCTATTGTTATTTTATAAATCGCATTGTTTAATTATTCGATTAAATAAAGTGTATCATTAATTCCGGTTGAAAAGTTAAAATCTAGAGCAAAATTATGATATTTCTTTTAATTAACTTATTTATAAATAGATGATATTTGAACGTATAAAATTTTAATCTATAAAAGAGATAAGGGCAAGGTATAAAAATATTTTAATTTTTTTTTTTTTGACCTGTATCTTTATGCAAAGGATATAATTATAAATTATATAAGTAATAGCATAAATATCTATGTTATATAGTAATATACATAAGTTTATGTATTATGTAATAATATAGATAATTTTTACATATTATGATGTATTTATAATAGAATGTTTATTGTTATCTAACAATGCGATAACTTTCATATATTTATTCGGGCACATTTTTTATCTCTGTTAAAATTCCTTCTTTTTATTGTAGTTATATTTAATAAAGGTGTTAAAAACAGAAAAACATGTAAAAATTTTTCTTGCAAATAATATTTTAAAAAAATAGATTTTTCTTATATCATTATACTTGCTTTCGATAATGTACATAATATTTGATTGATAAAATATGTCAAAAAATTTTCTGATATATTTTGATTTTTTTTTTTTGATTAACTTGTGAATCATTTTTTTACGAATAAAAATATCTGCTCTTCTTGAAGAAAATATATGTAAGATTGAACAGTAAAGCCGAAAATTAAATCTGTGTACCTTATAGATATTTATTAGAATTGTAAAAAAATATAGTTACACACAACATGAATAAAAAATTGAGATTATATTTATTACTCCTCTTCTTCGTTCTATATAAATTAGAGAACGTAACGCTGCCTTTGTATGACAAAAATAATTCAATATGTTCTCGAATTTATATTTAAAAAAATGCTAAATTTAATCGAATTCTAGTTCTTTTTTATTGTTATCGAAATAGCCGTAATTTGTTTTTGCTTCTCTTTTTAAAGCTACACACACAAATCTGAGTGATAACTTATTTTAAATATCAAAATTTTATAATAAAGAATTAAAATACAGAGCATAATATAAGTTGTCCGAGGAACGTTCCACAAGACAGAATTTATCTTTCTCCACGTTTTCTTCCGCGTCTCGGTCTCGTAACTGATTTCATCTTAACAATAACAGTCTTCTAAATGCACGAATCTAATAATAAATATCGAATAGAATCAATATTCAAAATCACAGTTTTTTAATGCTGTAATTAAAAGTTACTCCAACTTATATACATATAATAATGCTTACACTTATTAGTACACATTATAATTAAAAAATAATAAAATGCATCATTTGTCATTAACAACTACATCATTATCTTAGTCGCATTTATAAAATATATATATGTGATATTTGCACGTCACATTTTCGCAAAATATGTATACAATATGTATGACGACTAAAAATTATACTTTGTCCATCAATATGCATATTCGAAATCTAAAGTAAAATTCAGTACTTTTATTTTTTTCAATTATATTGTAAAATTCACTTAATTTTGAAGTAAAAAATGAATAGCTTCCTTTTTTTTTTATTTTACAAATCACATTTATGCATAAAGTATATAATTCCACAAATGACATGTATCACGAATTTTGACGAAAGAATTTTCGAAGCAGAATCATCTTTCCTCTTTTCATTAATTTTCTTATGAACAGATAAGTCTTCAGTTAATAAAACTGGAGACAATGAACTAGAATAGAAACAAATACCTTTTGTACTTTATCTCTTGTTACTTATTCCATAATTTTAATTGTAATAATTATAATTTACGTCGTAGTAATACTGTCATATAGAACAGTATTGTCATACAATAATGTTGCGATACATTTTTCATATTATCATATAAGTATTATTAACTTAAAAATATATCTTGCTATCATCTTTTTAATTAATAATGCAATAATTCGTACGTTAATATTTTGTTAATAATCAACACATACATTTGTATGCTAATAATTTGTTAGTAACAAACATATACCTGTGTCTTATTATGTTTATATATTTATAATTTTATTTTTTTTATTAACACATTGAATAATGATATTAAAACTAAACATACACTGGTAAATTTTTGTAGCAATTTATATATTAAATAAAAATTAATCTTTTCAATATGTCATCTCACTCATATTCAATAATAACCAAATACATACCGAAAGTATGTTTTATTCTGCACTAATAAGAAATGCTTTTATAATTTATCTTGTATTCCTAAGGCTATACAATAATTAATCGTAAATATTCAAATGTTTCATATCTAATACATCTCGTATTTCCAAAATAAATAATCATAAACGTATAACATGTTTCATATATCGCTTTTACAAATATTATATAGCGTTATTACAAAATAAAAAAATGATAAACATTAGATTATTGTCTATTGCGATGTTTAAAAAAAAAAAAACTATTAAATAAAAGCAATTATTAAATCATTTAATAAGCTTTGTTTGTTTTAGACCGACGCACGCTTTTAAGTCACACACCAATAATTTGCAGTTACGCATCGAGTAGCCCGTATGTACTAATAAACAATACTTATTAAGTAAAACTTATTTGATATTTGTTTTTGTTAAGCATCTGAAACAAAATAATTTAGCACTGTGTGACTGAAACACACATTTTTTATTCAGTAATACATTATGTAATTTATAAACTTGAATTGTAATACCTGTGTATATCTATTATTTTACGAATCGAAAAAAGTTGGTTTATTTTATTACGGCGCATAATCTTAACGCGACATTGTCGTTTTGATCAACTTAAACATTCAAAGTAGAGTGAGATGGCATATAAAGAAACTAATTTATATATATATATATATATATATATATATATATATATATATATTAATTAGATTTTATATATATGTATACTATTTTTAATTATTAACATTTAACATATGACATAGATCAGAAAAAGTAAAATCATAATTATTCGAGAAAATTATTTGAGAATGTTCGTTATCGCACACAACAGTCTTTACGCTTTGTATTGTACAATTTTGCGTCTTGATGAGAACGGAATTCATTTTAATAACAATAACAGCGCTTCAAAGTTATAAAACAGCTAAATATCGTAATTACAATATCAAGACTTTTTAAAGTTTTATAAGAAGTTATTGCAAACCGATACTTATATACAGAATCTAATATATTACATGTAATGTAACAATCAAATAAATTGGCAATTATGTACAATTATTTCAATTCTATTAGCATTATATATAATATTGACGTATAACAAGAATGTGCAAATACGTACGTGTGTTTTCGTATGAGTATGTTTAATATATTATGCAACATATTCGAAAAAGTAAATGACATAGATCTTTTTGATATAGATCATGTGTTTATAATTAATGTATCTATAATTGAAATATGAAGTAAAACGTAGTGCTTTCGTACATCAACTTATATTATTTAATATAATTTGATCATATAATTTTAATGCAAAATAAATAAGAAGTGCTTGTTATTTTATGAATAAAATAAACTTAATTTGATTAATAACAACAGTGTTTCAAAGCAGTGAACCTAAATATCGACTACAATGTCAAACTTTTTTAATGTGCTTTAATAATGAATTATTCAAGGTTATATATTCAAACTTTACATATAACGTGAAAATTAGATACATATAATATGTCTGATATATTACTTGCAATATAACAGCTAAACCAATAGTCATCATCTTATTTACGGTGACATAATTTATGTGATATTTATATATTGACGTTTTACAACATATGTACAAATTTTCAGTGTGACACTGTAATATTTTATGCAGATACAAAAAAATATACATTGATGCAGATTACTTTATAATTAAAGCATAAAATAAAACAATGCTCGTACATCGAGTTACATCATTTAAAAATTTTATTTATATCATTTATAGTTCGATTATATAATTTTGACGTATATACGATAAGTATAAGTGTTACCTTTCTTGTCTTTTTTTGTTATATATTGTTAGATGCAGAATAACATTTTACATGTGCTTTGCAAAGACAGACCATGTCACCAAAACATAGTTATTTATTTTTTTATTAATCTGTGTTATCGAATTCAAATAGATTAGCCTATATAAAAATTAATTTTTATAACATATTTTACAAAAAAAATATTTATAATGACTCTATGCTTATAATTTCATAAATCAATACGATTGAAAAAGACGAAACCAAAGTAGCAAAAAAAAACATTAAATAAAACTAAACATTGTGTTTGTCTTTCTCTGCTTATAATATAAGTAACTATAATGTAAATAAATTCGTACTCTCACTACATTAATTGCTTAATTTAGTTAATTATATTATTTAATTATTTACATAAAATTTTATATCTGCTCAATTCTCAACCCACTGCAAAATATTTTGGTCATTATGTATTCAAAACCTTCATTGCTTAAGTCTTCCTTAAGATTACTGATAATTTGGTATGGAATATTCGGCGGCAACAAAATGAATACGTATGCAGTTCCAATACCTGTCATTTTTCCAGCGAATCCGTGCTTTTTTGCAATTGAACAAATGTAATTAAAATTCGTATGCGACAAATTCAATTTACATAACATTTCTTGATTCAATTCAATGTTTTTCTGCAAAACATTAAGAAATCGAAAAATAAAAAATAGATAATAGATAAACAAATGTATAGTTTTTAGCGGATAATAAAAAATGTATTTGATGTATTTTTACAAAAACAATTGTACAAAGAAGGCAATGAAATAATTAACAAAAACAAAAACAAAACAAGACTTACCTTTAGCTCTCCATATAAAATTTCTAGTAATAATAAATTATTATGTTTGTGGCCCTCTTTAATTTCAAGGAGTGCTAAAGCAACATTTTGCGATATCTTGTCAATTATATTTAAAATATTGCCCACGTCGTTGCTACGTGAACGTTTTGTCGCGGCCATATTTCTAATTTGGTCAAATTTATTTTGAAAAATGTGGGAATTAACGAGCAAAACATCCATTTCTTGCGCATCTAAGATTTTAATATCGCTGCCTAGGTGTTCTCGCTGTCGAAACGATACCGCATGGCCGTGTACACACACGTCGGGATCACAGTTTAATTTAAAGTTCTGAATAACTTTTTCGGAAAACGTAGCAAATTTCGAGATATTTTTTAATTCCAGTTGAGTAAATTCAGTGTGATCACCTCTCTGCAGACGCGCCCAACGTACAAAGCATGCCGCGAGACAAACCGCGAACGATGTAGAACTGCCAAGACTAGTGTGCATTTTTAATTGCGTGGTCACGTGAACACGAAAGGGTCTTATAACAAATTTCTCGTGATGAGCGATATACATAAGCAAATAAAAGAATACTTGCAAGGTAAAGTTTTGCGAGTATGTTCTCCACCAACCATTTATGGTGATAAAATATTGCACGTGTTTAAGGAACATAACATGATCTTTAACTAGATGATTATAATCCTCGGAAGAAGTAAAGTCTTGAATTTTTTTTAAAGGTACGTTTAATGATATATCGACCCGAGGGAATTCTATTTCAATATTGTCTGTACATATTTCATAGAATGTTAGCGTGGTACGAAGATTTAAACTGGCTGCCACAACTTTTTTCCCGTACATCTCTGCATGCTCGCCGCATAAGGTAATCTTGCCGGGTGCCGAAATTGTGAATGCATTCATACTTTTTTGCAAATCAAAATCTCTAGTTCGCGAGAAAAATGACGTAGTATTTTATCGTTAAAATTTCAATCCAGTCCGTAACTCTTAAAGACAGGTATAATATAAGCACGAAAAATGTATTTATATGTAACGTAATGAAGGTCAGGGAATAATATGTGTTTTTTATAAATTGATGACGCGTAACGTCTCGGTTATGTACGATAAAAATAACTTGTCATTAGTACGTTATTAAATTATGTCGACACATAAGAAACGCACTTAAATTTTATCAGATTCTAATTCTTTTTGAATGTTTTAATTAGCTAAAGCGTCTGTCACAATTCGTCCTCGCACTTCTTCTTTCAAGTTTCCACGCACAGTCTAAACGCAATACATTTATTATTAAAACTTTATATCATAAACTAAAAGAGAAATCACTTACGATAAAAGTTATTTGAGAACGTTCGTTATATGTATGCCACACGGTGTTTATGTTTCGTGTTGTACAAGCAGCATCTCAACTGTAACTGATTTCGTCTCATCATAACAGCCGAATATGTGAACCAAAATATTGACTACAAAGTCGAAGCTTTGAATGCTTTAACGAAGAGCCATGATAAAAATTAGAAATGTTTACACGTAATGTGACATGACATATTTTATGCAATATTACAGTTAAACAAATTGTCACTACTTAAATTACATTGACACAATATACATGGTATTTCATTGTCGTAGTTTTACACACAGTATTTATATATATATATATATATACACAATTACGTGTGTTTGATTGTGTAAAAGTTTATGCGGCATGTATAGTAAAAATATTGTTTTGACCGACATATGTATCATAAAACGCAGTACTAATTATATCATAAATTATATTGTTTAATATAATATAATTATGTAATTTTAATGTAGAAAAATATGAGCAACGCTATCGTTATTTTATAAATCGCATTGTTTAATTATTCGATTAAATAAAGTGTATCACTAATTCCGGTTCAAAAGTTAAAATCTAGAGCAAAATTATGATATTTCTTTTTATTAACTTTATTTATAAATAGATGATATTTGAACGTATAAAATTTTAATTTATAAAAGAAATAAAGGCAAAAAATAAATATATTTTAATTTATTTCTACTGACTTGTATCTTTACGTAAAGGATATAATTATAACTTATATAAATAAAGCATAAATATCTATGTTATATAGTAATTTACATAAGTGTATGTATTATGTAATAATATAGATATTTTTCACATATTATGATGTATTAATAATAGACTGTTTATTGTTATCTAACAATGCGATAACATTCATATAGGTATTTATTCAGACACATATTTTATCTCTGTTAAAATTCCTTTTTTATTACAATTATATTTAATAAAGGTGTTAAAAACAAGAAAACGTAAATAATTTTCTTGCAAAATTAATTTTTTACAAATAGTTTTTACTTATATCATTATACTTGCTTTCGATAATGTACATAATATTTGATTGATAAAATATGTCAAAAAATTTTCTGATATATTTTGATTTTTCTTTTTTATCTTGTGAATCATTTTTTTTTACGAATAAAAAAATCTGCTGTTCATCTTGATGAAAATTTATGTAAGATTAAACAGTAAAGCAGAAAATTAAATCTGTGTACTTTATAGATATTTATTAGATTTGTGAAAAAATATGTTTACACACAACATGAATAAAAAATTGAGATTGTATTTATTACTCCTCTTCTTCATTCTATATAAATTAGAGAACGTAACGTTGGCTTTGTATGACAAAAATAATTCAATATGTTCTCGAATTTATATTTAAAAAAATGCTAATTTTAATCGAATTTTAGTTCCTTTTTATTGTTATCGAAATAACCGTAATTTGTTCTTGCTTAGTCTTTTAAAGCTACACACACACAAATCTGAGTGATAACTTATTTTAAATAATAAAACTTTATATTAAAGAATTAAAATACAGAGCATAATATAAGTTGTCCGAAGAACGTCCCACAAGACAGAATTTATCTTTTCCCATGTTATCTTTCGCGTTTCGGTCTCGTAACTGATTTCATTTCAACAGTCTTCTAAATGCACAAATCAAATAATAAATATCAAATAGAATCAATATTCAAAGTCACAGTTTTTTAATGCCGTAATCAAAAGTTACTCCAACTTATATATGTACATATAATCATGTTTATTTGTACACATATAATTACATATTAGTACACATTATAATTAGAAAATAATAAAATATATCATTTATAATTAACAAATAGATCATTATCTTAATTGCATTTATAAAACATATATATGTGATATTTGCACGTCACATTTTCGCAAAATATGTATACAATATGTATCACGACTAAAAATTATACTTTGTTTATCAATATGTATATTCGAGATCTAAAGTAAAATTCAGTACTTTTATTTTTTTCAATTATATTGTAAAATTCACTTAATTTTGAAGTAAAAAATAAATAGCTTCTTTTTTTTTTATTTTACAAATCACATTTATGCATAAAGTATATAATTCGACAAATGACATGTATCACAAATTTTGGCGAGAGAATTTTCGAAGCAGAATAATCTTTTCTCTTTTCATTAATTTTTTTATGAACAGATAAGTCTTCAGTTAATAAAACTGGAGACAATAAACTAGAATAGAAACAAATACCTTTTGTACTTTATCTCTTGTTACTTATTCCATAATTTTAATTGTAATAATTATAATTTACGTCGTAGTAATACTGTCATATAGAATAGTATTGTCATATAATAATGTTGCGATACATTTTCCATATTATCATATAAGTATTATTAACTTAAAAATATAGCTTGCATCTTTTCAATTAATAATGCAATAATTCGTACGTTAATATTTTGTTAATAATTATTACATACATTTGTATGCTAATAATTCATTAGTAACAAACCTATACCTTCCTCTTATTATGTCTATCTATTTATGATTTCCATTTTTTTATTAACACATTGAATAATGATGTTAAAATTAACAAAACACAGGTAAATTCTTGTAGCAATTTATACATTAAATAAAAATTAATCGTTTCAATGTCATCTCACTCGTATTTAATAATATATCAAATATACCGAAAGTAATTTTCATTCTGCACTAATAAGAAATGCTTTTATAATTTATCTTGTATTTCTAAGACTATACGATAATTAATCATAAATATTCAAATGTTTCATATCTAATACATCTCTTATTTCTAAGATAAATAATCATAAACGTATAAAATGTTTCATATATCGCGCTTATAAATTATATAGCGTTATTACAAAATAAAAAAGTAAAAAGTATTAAATTATTGTTTACTGCGATGTTTAAAAAAAAAAGAATTATTAAATAGAAGCAATTATTAAATCACTTAATAAGCTTTGTCTTTTTTAGACCGACGTACGCTTTTAAGTCACATAGCAATAATTTGCAGCCACGCATCGAGTAGCCCGTATGTACTAATGAACAATACTTATTAAGTAAAACTTATTTGATATTTTTTTTGTTGTTGATCAAAACGACAACGCGACATTGTCGTTTTGATCAACTTAAACATTCAAAGTAGAGTGAGATGGCATACGAAGAAATTAATATTCTTCGACTTATTATGTTACAAAAATATTCAGTTATTTCTAACTTTTGACCTTATAATTCAAAACATTAGTAAATTTACGAACCTTAAACAACGGAATATGTTAAACACAATTGCATATTTTTCATCTTTTTTCATTAAAAATTCCACAGTAATTAAGTAGAAAACTTTCTAATGTCTTGTCATATTTTTTATATTTATTATTACTATTATTATTATATTTATTAATTATTTATATATATAATTATAATTGATAATTTTAATATAAATCAATCCTTACTCCATCACAATTCACGCTGGTTCTTGTGACAGCAAAACCCTCCATTATTAAATCGTCTGAAATATTCCTGCTACTTTCTATTGAATCTTCATGTATATTCAGTGGTAACAGAATGCATGCATGTCCAAGACCTGAGAGTTTTTCCATATATCCATAATTTTGTGCAATTGTGTATATAGTATGTAACTGATCATTTGACAAACCTAAGTCAGAAAGTAAAAGTTGATTTACCCAAAACAATCTCTGTAAAGCATAAAGAAATCAAAATTAAAAAACAATATTATTTTTATCAGATAATTATGTATTTGTATAAATATATTAATATTTTAAATTGCATTACATAAAAGTATATTTAACAAAGGAATATCAAAGTTCTCAAAAAACATTCTTACTGCAAATAACACATATAATTTTGTTAGTTGCTGCAAATTGTTATTTCTGTGGTAATTGCTCATTTCATGTAACGTGTGATAAGTCATTATTGATGCAGTGTTTATTAGATCCAACAAATGATTAGTGTTCGCAGAATTAGTATGTTTCATTTTCGCTATTTGCAGCATCGGTGCATATTTATTTGGACGAATTTTTGAGTCAATTAATAAAATATCTATTGTTAGCGACGTATGCAAAAATTTATAATAATTGGTTGGATGTTGGCAACGAAATAACATTATTTCTCCAAATGCGCACACAAGTTGATCAATCATACATGCGTAGTCTATTTCATCCTCCTCACACGCCATGACTAATTGCACAATTTTTAATAATTCATCGTTATCAAAATCATTGTTGTAATTACCCTTTTGTAAACGCGACCAATGTAGAAAGCATCCCGCGAGACATACCGCGAACGATGTCGAACTGCCAAAACCAGCATTCATCGGTAATTGCGTGGTCACGTGCACGTGAAAAGGTCTTATATCGAAATTTTCGGATTTAGAGGACCAAAGAAGTAGGAAAAGAAATATTTGTAAACTATGTTTCTGTTCGTATGTACTCCACATACCGTTTGAAGTGATGAAAAATTGCACATGCTCCAGTAATCGCCGAGTATTGTTACACCGCAAATTTAAATCTTCGTCATAAAAAAAGTTTAGAATTTGTTCTATAGGTAAAATCAATGATAGTTTGACATCGGGGAACTTTATGTTAATGTTTTCATCAGGTAGTTCGGAGAATGTGAGCGTGGTACGAAGATTTAAGCCAGCTGTTATAACATTTTTTTCATACATCTTCGTGTGTTCTCCGGATAAGAATATTCTGCCCGGAGCGGAAACTTTAAATTTGGCCATATCTTTTTACGAATAAAAAAGTTTGCTCGTCCAAAAAATTGATACAACGTTGAATAATAAAGCGCAGAACATTAAATTTGTGATGTAGCTCTTATAGATATTTATTAGAACTGCCGAAAAATATAGTTACGTAACTATTATATATATTTATTATAAATATATATACGTAAATATGTTTATGTGTAAATAAAAACACTAAAAGATAATGTCACTCCTTTTTGTTCTATATACATAAGTTAGAGATGCGTAAATAAAATAATTCGTCGTCAGTATATGTTGTCAAATTTATCTTTATAATGCGAATGTTTATATTTAATCAAGTTCTCGTTCTTTCTTACTGTTATTGAAAGAGCCAGGAATTGTCTTTGTTTCTTTCAAAAGTTTACACACAAGTCTAAATAATATATATTTTAAGTATTAAAACTGTATTATAGACTAAATAGAGAGCACATGTTGTCCGAGAACGTTCGTCACCACAATACACAGTTTAGGTTTCCCCGTGTTATACCAATCCCGCGTTTCGGTCGTGACTGATTTCATGTCAACAATAATAGCGCTTCGAAGGTGCGAGCCTAAATCTGTCGCAATTTCACAATATATATATATATATATATATATATATATATATATATATATATATATATATATATAATTTGTATTACAATTAAAAATTACACTTTGTCGTTAATCAATACATAATTAAGATGCATAGTAAAATAATACAATATTTATATAGTTTAATATATTTTAATAAAATAATTTTGACGTAAAAGATAAATAGCACTAGCTTTGTTATTTTACAGATATGCATTTGTATGTAAATCATAATTCACATACAAGTAGTATGTGTCATAAACTCCACCTGGAGAATGTGAGGACAGGATATTCTTATCTTTTTTAATTAGCTTTCTTATAAGCAAATCAAGTCTTTAATCTATAATACTGAAAATAATGAAATAAAATAAAATTATATTTTTTTATTTCCATTTATAATTTTAATTGTAATAAATTATAATTTATGTCATAGTATATTGTTATATAGTAGTCCTAATAGTAATATAGTTATTTTTACAATTAATAAGTTAATAATTCATATGTTAATTTTGAACTATTATTTTCTGCGATGCTTAACAAAATTATTAAGTAAAAGTCACTCAATCAGATTTGTTTCGTAGACGAACGTATATTCATAACTCACACATTGGATAGCATGTATAGTCACTAATAGACATAGAAAATATTACCAATTAATATTAATTTATTATATTTAATTTATTACATAATATATTATATTAATATCAATATAATATAATATATTAATATTATTAATATGTAACTAATGTTATTAATGTTTGTTATAAATTAATATTATTTTAAATATTTTCTGTCTTTATAATAGCCTCGCACACTATCAACCACGCTACAAATATAAACAATGTTAAAACAGTATAAACTACAGTGATTAAATCATCATCTTGGCGTGATATTGTTGTTTGATCAATTTATACGAAATGGAATAATATACGAAAAAAAAATATTTTCGAACGTGTAAAATAAAATTATGCAATGCTTTTTCAGGTTTGATTTCATAATTCAGTACAATGCCAGTAAGGGACAATAAACCTTAAGTAACAGAATATATTAAACAAAACTGCACATTGATATTTACTCTTCATGACTTAAAATGCTATAGTAATTAAGTTAGTAATCTTGTCACATTTTTTACATTTATTTAGTTATATTTGTTTTTTTGTACTTTTTATTTCATTATAATCGATAATTTTAATCATCAATTCTCACTCCATTGCAACTCACGTTGGTCAACGTAACATTAAAACCCTGTGCTATTAACTGTGTTGAAAGATTCGTGACTCGTTTCTGTGGAATGTTCGGTGGTAACAAAATATATACAAATCCACCTCCACCAAAACCTGTAAGTTTTCCCACGAATTTATAATTTCTTACAATAGAGCAAATAATATCCAAGTTGGAATGCGACATATTAAAATCAAAGAGCATATCTTGATACATTCTAATGAAGATCTGTAAAAAAATAAAAAATCTAAATTAGAATAAAGAAAACTACATTGTTTTCACCACATAATTATATATTTGTAAATCTTTTTAAGTAAACATTACACAAAAGTATGTGACAAAGTTAAATTATTATTCATGAAAAAGAAGAAAAAATGAAAAAAAAATATACTTGTAATACTGCGAACGAATTATTTCGTTGAAGTAAATTTTTATGATTAATAGCTATTTCCTGAAGCAGTGACCAAATCTCTAGCGATATTTCATCGATTCTATCCAAACAGTCGTTGACGTCTTTGAAACGAGAATGTTTCAGCTTTGCCATTTGCTGTACCTGTTTATACTTATTCCGGTAAATTTTTGAGTCGATCAACAGAATCTTTATTTCCGGCGCTTCTACGTATGCAGCGATATAATTTTCTGGATCTCTGTACATATATTTAAATACTTGGTCAAATGTACACACTTCGTTATCTATCATAAAATCTGTCATATAGCGTTGTATAACTTGCTCGCAGAGTGATGCGTACGTCGAAATGTCTTCTAAGTCATTGTCTTCGAATGCATCGTGAGTACCATAGGCTTGCAGACGCGCCCAATGTAGAAAGCACGCTGCGAGACAAACCGCGAACGATGTCGAGCTGCCAAGACCAGCGTCGATAGTTAATTGCGTGGTCAAGTGTACGTGAAAAGGTTTCACTTTGAGTTTCTCATAATGACCAATACGGAAAAGCAAGAAAAAGAATATTTGTAAGCTAAATTTCTGCGCGTATGTGCTCCACATACCATTTGAAGTGATAAAATATTGCACTTGCTTAAGCAACAAGATTTTATTTTTCAGTATTCTGTCAACATTATTGATAGAAAAGAAATTTCGAAGTGTTTCCCAAGATACATTCAACGATACGTCGACATCAGGGAAGTCTATTTTAATAAAATCGTCCGACTTGTTAATTAATTCGACAAATTTAAGTGTCGTACGAAGATTTAAGCTGCCCACTACAACACGTTTTCCATACATCGCCACGTGTTCTCCGCTTAAGCAAATTCTACCTGGTGCGGAAATCTTAAATTTGATCATTTTTTTTTTGCAAATAAAAATATCTGCTCTTCAAAGAAAATTAATGTTTTATTAATTTTTTTAATATTATTAATTAATGTTTTATTAATTAGAGCGCAGAAAGTTAAATTTGCGTGCCGTATAACTTTTATATTTATTAGAAACACGAAAAAATGAATTCATGTAATGTGAAGATCAACAGATAATATTTATCTGTTCTTTTCGTTCTGTATAATTTATAAATACATATTGTCAGTTATATATGACAAAAGTAACTTGTTATTAAATTGATATACATGTAAGAGGAATGTAATTTCAATTCGATCAAGTTCTCGTTCTTTGCCCTCTTTCGTTATCAGCAGATTAATTGTAAATAGATTTCTTCCTTCAAGACTCTACACTCAAGATTAAATGATATACGTTTCAATTATTAATTATAAATTTTTAAATCAGACAAAAGATGAAAAATACAAATAATGAAAATTATTCAAAAACTTTCTTTATCACACACAAGACAGTATTTAACTTTGTGTATTATTCTGTGTATTGTTTCACGTCTTAGTCATAACTGATTTTGTCGGAATGTAATAATAACAGGATTCTAAAGTTATGATTCTAAACATAAACTACAATGTCAAATTTTTTTAACGTTTTAATAACAGATCATTAAAATATATATACTTATACGCAGAATTTATAAGAAGAACACTGCTTTCGATGTCATAAACAAATTGTCATTATCTTCTTCACGTTGATACATTTAAGATAATATTTTATATAATACAATATATGTATAATAAATGCACATATGTTTTTATTAACTTTCTTTACAAATAAACAAAACTTTGGTCTATAAAACTTAAGGTTAAGAAAATGCAACAAAATAGAGACTCTTTCTTCCAAGCATTACGTAAGTCTATAACAAATTTACAATATAGTAGTAGAATAGTTTAGTATATATTAGTATAAATTATTCTTACATTATCAGGTATTATTATTATTATTAGCGCGAAAAAAATATTTTGTTGTCATTTTTTCTATTCAATACAAAACGATAATTTATATATTGTATTTATATTATTTATGTAATTGTTTATATATTTATAAACTATATATATATATATATATATATATATATATATTTATAAAATAATTTTTATTATATATTCAACGATCTCTTTGTTTTCCTCGTCAAAATTCCTGTTTCTTCATCGCAATCACATTGAATGATAATATTATAAATAAAAAGACATGAGAATTTCTTTCTCACAAAATATATGAAAATATATTGATTTTTGCATACGCTTTACTCGGGTTTGATTTTAGCGAAAATGAGTGAAATATACCAAAAAATTATTTTCTTTGTTACTTTTTTTGTTATATTAATAAATGCATATATAATTAATTTATATCTGTACTCTATTTCTATATATATGCCCAGAAATAAATCATATAACAATTAATCAAGATATACAACTATTTATTAATCAAAAAATAAAAAAATCTTTCATTAGCTATTATTAAGTAAATGATAGAGGTAGTTTAGGTAATTGGGTAATATTTTATTGCATGTACAGATGAAAAACGGGACAACGTCGCTTGATCAATCTAATACTTTCAAAATGAGATGACATACGAAGTAAGCTTTTTTTACAATAAAAATATTAACAATATTCAAATTCGGATGCGACAAACCTAGATAACATAGCATCTGTTGATTTAAATAAATGTAAATTTGTAAATATTTAAAAAATCTAAATTAAAAAATTATTTAGCTATCAACGGATAATAATCCACCTGAGATTTTTATAAACACTACTTAAAAATATACATAATAAAATATCAAAGATCACTAAAGAAAAGACTTACTTTTAATACTTCGTACGACTGTTGTAATTCCAAAAGATTTCTATCTCGGTAATTATGCTTAATTGCATCAAGTATGCAATGAGTCCGCTTTGTTATGTTGTGGATACTTTCCAAAATCATATTGACGGATCGGCGAAAGCGGAACATCATATGCGCCATTTTATTGACCTGTTCGTCTTTATTCTGGCGCAATTTCGAGTCGATCAGTAGAATCTTCATTTTCGGTACCTCTACGATCGTACTATTGTAGAGCCTTTTGCCTCCGTATCGAAATCTCACCATGTTACCAAATGTGCACACGTCGCAGTCCATATTGGCTATAAAGTTTTGTAAAACTTCCTCGCAGCACGAAGCATATTTCGAAATCTTAGTCAACTCAAAATCATCAAAATCTGTCCTGTCGATACCTTTCTGCAGACGCGTCCAATGTAGAAAGCACGTGGCGAGACATACCGCGAACGATGTCGAGCTACCGAGACCAGCGTTGACAGGTGATTGCGTGGTCAAGTGCACGTGGAAAGGTTTTACATCGAGCTGCTCGTTATGAGAAATATAAAGAAGTAGGAAAAGAAATGTTTATAAGCTAAATTTCTGCTCGTATGTGCTCCATAAATCGTTTAAGACAATCAAGTATTGCACATCTTTGAGCAACATGTTATTGTCTTTAACGATATTGATAAAATTATTGCCAGAAATGAAATTTAGAATTAATTAAAAAAGTAGATTCAAATTTAAATTGACATCGGGGAACTCTACAATAATATTTGTTTCATCATTATTTAATTCGGAGAATTCAAGTGTGCTACGAAGATCTAAATTGACCAATATCACATCTTTTCCATACATCAGGGTATGTTCTCCGCATAGGGCAATTCTTCCTGGTGCAGAAATTTTGAAGTATCATCTATTTTGCGAATAAAAAAAAACTTTTTTCTAAAAGCAGAAAACAATCTAACGTTAATCGGTAGAATACGGAGAATTAAATTTGCATTAAAAAATCATCGAGAGATAAAGTCTGTCCGTTTTTCTTTGCATTTTCTATACTTATTGTTAGATTTTTCATTTTCTTTTTCTTCAACGCTCAAATATATATGTATGTACATGTATCTTGTTTTCAGACAAAAATTCTAGGGTAAAACGTGCGAGTAAAACAAGCAAACCTAATATTTCTCTCGTTTCTTTTTGTTTTATATAAATTAAAAATACGTAATATTAGTTTTATATATGACAATAATACAATATTAAATATACATCCATGCAAAAAGGAAAGACTTATATAGATTCAATCAGATTCTCATACTTTTCCACTGTTTCCGTTGTTAGCGAAATAATCGTGAAAATCTTCGTTTTTTAATTATTTCACAACAAGATTGAATAATATGTTTTTAATTGTTAAATTTTTATATCAAACACAAAAAAGACAGACTGTGCGGATAATAAAAATTATTCGAAAGCGTTCGTTTCCACACACAATAAGACAATATTAACTTCGTGTTGTATTATTTCACCCAGTTGTGACTGATTTTGTCTCAATAACACAATAACAGCGTTCTAAAAACAACGATCTAAAATAATAAACTACAGTCGGACCTCTTATCCTACATTTTCGGTCCGGAATCTTCTCCTTAAACCTCTGATCCTACGACAAAAATTTGAGAATAGGGGTATAATTCCCCTTTCGCGGTCGTAGCATGAAAGGATTTTTTATCGTAGGATAAGAGGTCCAACTGTACATAATATGTCATACTTTTCAATACTATATAATATATAATAAAAGAAGTCATTAAAACATTTAAAACATATATATATATATAATTAATGCAAAAAATATTTTTCTTATTATTTTCCCTGTAAATGAACAAAAAATATGTAAGAGAAATAAAACACGCATTCATTTACTCTATATATAATTATAGCTTTGAATCATTATTTCAGAATCTACCTGATATTCAGTGATGAAATCCGCGAAAAAAATTGATCCATTAATTCTGTAAAATAGTATCACCGATAATTTAATTCACATGTAGTTATAATACAAGTCTTTTAATACGCTCGAAAATTCGTTTGAGTTATTAGGAGAACATATTCCGCAAAGAGGTAAGCTGGAGGTAAATTTCATGACCCGTGCTGCCCTCTGGAGAACGAACATGCAACTTTTGTCTAGAATATCGTGACGTCACACTTGAGAAACTTCTTCACCATATTGTTCCTAGGGATAGTTCCTAGGGACAGGATCGCCGCTCTGATTGGCAGTTTATGGTTAACAATTTCCTTGTCGATGCTTCATCGATTATTTTTTTAATCGATGACTCTAGGGAAATCTGGTAACTTTGTATGTAGGAATTTGGCTGGCTTTTCGGCCACGATGCCCGCAATCCACGGCACTATTAAACACGACTATTCCAAAATGGCTGGCGACAAGATTGTTGACGGTTCGCAGAACTGTAACAGCGAAAGAATAAGCGAGAGTGGTGACTTGAATCTCAATTTAAATTTGGAAGACGAACTTGTCGAATCAGTCGAATATATACCGTGTCCGGAATTTCAATTTTCGGTAAATCAATTTCTACCCTTTTTGTCTTATACTTTAACATTTTTTTTTTCTGTGCTTTATACGTTCCACGACAACTGCTATATTCATTTCGTATCATTAACGAAATGTTATTTATGATCTACGATTTTATCGTAGAAAATGTTATATCGAATATATAATGTGTTTGTATTTATGTTTCTCTACATCAAAAAAATTCTTTGAAAATTTAATCGTATAATTTTTTACTCTTAAACCTAAGCGTTATTCTCTTCCTATTGTAACTTGTAAACTATATACATAGGTGAATATACGCATTTGTTAATAATATATCGATCACGTTTACAGTTTTCATGTCATTTTATAACGTCCCACTTTATATATTTTAAAATTTTATAAATTTATATGTATGTATGAAATATATAGACTTTATTTTTTTTTTTTTTAGGCAACAGCATGTTATATTTGTAATGGGTATTACGGACCTTGTTTCGAAGAACCAGTCTGTGCAACCTGTCATGCATTTTTATTCCCAAATGATATTGATTTATTACAAGTTCCAATTTTCAGCGAGGTAGTATAACTAATTTTTTAACAAGTTTAATCTCTACATTTTATCTCTCGTAATATAATCTGGTTTTGCAATATTTATATTATTTTATGAAAACTACAAAAAAATATATTAGCATTTTGCTAATAATTTTTTGATAATGAAATATAATTAATAAATTGTAAATATTAGAAATTAATAAGCACAATTTATTAATATATTAATGCGTTGTTTTCCACACTTTATTAATAATATTGTCAATCTTACGTATGTGCTGTTTGAACCTAAAATAGAAAACAGATGATGAAGATTCAGGAAATGACGAACCAACTGATCTTTACTACAATCATGAGAGAAGAACTAGTCAACAACAACAAAATTCTCCGCAGAGCATCAATCCCAATATCCCGAATGTACAACAAAATGCATCGAATCATAACGTGAACGTTTCTCGCAGATCCTATGCGCAATATCAAAATGCAGTGCCACAATGCAACTATCACGCACTGCAAAACAATTCAAATAGCAATTCTGTTGACAAATGCATGGTAGCATTTGCACGGAATGCGTCTGTTTCACGCGATGTGAATCTTGATCTACAGAGTATGATTTCTCGAACGAGAAGTGGCTGTCATCAGAATTGCGTCAACGGAAACAACCGACACGTTCAGGATATGATGGAAGAGGATCTGCGACACTGTACATCAGACACATTTGCAAACCATGACGGTTCAAACAATGAACATAGAGACAATATTGCACCACAGTATCATTGGAACTATAGAATGTACGAGGATGTGGGCGAACCGTCACGGCCGTACAATTTATCAAAGAGATTAGAGATATTGTCGAATCACAAGCACATCGAGCACGAACCTATTAATGAGCCAGGTCTGGTAGAAAGATTGCCGCCCGAGGTATTGCTCGCTATCTTCTCGCATCTGGACGACATCAGTTTGTGGTCAGCTGCAAATGTCTGTCGACGATGGTGCGGTCTGCTGTCAACACATGTAACGCAGTTGCAATGGAAGCAACATGTGAAGCTACGCTGGCCTTTATACAAACCTATAGGCTGCGTCAAGAATTGGTACAGGGTGTACGATTACTTAGCCTCCTCAGCCCCATGTCGAACTTGCTTGGCGCAGACCTCTTTGCGATCCAGACCTTCCAGGATGGAGGAGAACTCTTGGCGAAGAAACAGATTGCGAAGTGAACTTAAAAGCTTAAGAATTGATCCACCTGAAGGAATTGAAGCAATGCCGCTTGATCATATGTGTTGCCATTGGCAGGCCACAATCACAGGACCAGTAGGAAGTCCATATGAGGGAGGATTATTTTATCTATATTTACAAGTACCCTTCAGGTATATATATATAAGTTTGCAGACATCTATATATAATAATTCTATTTTCTTTCAATATAAAACTTTGATTCTTGACAATATATTATCCTAATAAAAAAAAATCTCAAAAATCTTTGTTAAAGTTTAATTACAAAATACTTTAAAAACTAGATTTTATAGATAAATTTTATAAATAAGTTATAAAATAAATTTTAACAGATTGTAATGTGAAAACTAGTATTTTTTTCATTTTAAATCAATTTTTTGATAAGAGATTTATGAGTAAAAAAGTGCTATAGTTCTTGATTTCGTATTCAACACTTGATGTTAATAATATTTAATCTTAGTTATACTTTATATTATATTATTAAAATTTATGCATATATAACACATATACTTTTCAGTTATCCCATGTGTCCACCTGTAGTCAGATTTCTGACAAAAATACTTCACCCGAACGTTTCTAGACACGGAGATGTTGGCATAGACTCAATACATCATAATTGGTCATTGGCTCTCACAATATCTAAAGTCCTTATCAGTGTACAAAGTTTGCTTACAGATCCATATTGTCAAGTAAGTAAATTTTTTATGAATCATTAATTTAAGAAATAAGTCGATTTTGTTTTTTTAATTTGGATTAAAAGTTTCTAAAACAAATCGAGAAAATTATAAAATAAATTAAGAAGAATATTTTTTGTCAACTTTATAATATATTCTATGTGTCAAGCATAACTCAATTGTATTATTTTTAATCTATAACTGACAACTGTATGTGTAGGTGTGCATGGAGCCAGAATTAGGAGAGATGTACATGAATGATCGCGAGAAATTCGAGGAAGTGGCTAGGGCATGGACATGGAGGTACGCGATGCACGATGTTGTGATGCCGCTTTAGTGCATCAAAATGTATAAATCTCAGTTAATTCATGTAATTAATACATAAATTACTTAGATTCTATTAATTAGACAGATATCTACAAACTATTTAATAAATTGATAATAATTTGTGATATATTGTTCTAAGATGTATGAAAAATGTGAATGTATATTTATAGAGATTATTTGTTAATCACTATTGATATATTAGTACTAGCAAATCGATCATTTTGTATCCCAAAGTTCATTATCTAAAATATATATATCAACATTTTTACATTGTTATTTCAATATTTACATTTTTGTCAAATAATTATCAAAAATGCAAATAATACAACATGTAGAGGTTTATAGGCTGCGTTCCAATATACATCATATACGCTATATTTTCAATGGGATAGTCATTGGGAGCTTTCCAGCAAGGCCGTGTTCACTAGTGTGAGTGTGAGTGTGAGTGAGATACACTGATTTGTTCTCCCTCACACTAATGGACACTGTGTCGCCTGTGGTGCTTGCTGAAAAACGCCTAATATATCGAAACGTAGACACCATATATATTAACCCAACCTACACATATATATAATATATATTCTGAGTTCTGACCTGGTCACACAATTATTAGCAGTTAGGTATAATAAAGTATAGAGGTATGTAGATACTTCATATATAATTCTTAATTTCAATGAGAAAATTCTTAATAACAAATTTGGAATTTATAAAAAAAAAAGAGAAATTTAAATCCCGATCAAAGGATTTACATGTCATCGGGAGTGGATGATGGAATGCTTTGCATATACACAGCGGGGAAGCGTTACTGGCTAACCTAGAAAGTCGCGTGTTAAACATCTCGTCAGCTGCAACATAGTGCTTAATAAATTACAATTTAATTTCGGGCGAACGGAAACTAGTCGAGTTCCGAAAGGAATCGGGACGAGAGGGACAGGTATTTTAAACCAGGCGCGTACCTGAAGCTCGAAGCCTTTCCGGATTGCTCCGGGTGGTCCGAGGTGACAGTTATGATTCGAGCGGCGACGTAAGATGATACTAAGGAATTTCCCATTCGCACAATGGGTCTTGGCCTTCATCTTCTCCGTCGTGATAGTCTACCTGCGGCTGCGGATAAACGAGCTCGAGGAGAGCTACAGATCGTTGCGTACGTGTTTGGCATATCGTTGAATACACCTCGTTTACATCCTCCGAATTAATATCCACGACACGAAAATAACGTCAGCCTGCAATTCTTTTTCCAGACGATGCTGTCATGCAAACGCGAATCGACACTAGGAACGATGCACGCGTCGAGGCACAAAATAATGGGAGCGCCCTCGAGGACATCGTCGTAATATACAACAGGGTGCCGAAGACTGCCTCCACTAGTTTCGTGGGATTAGTTTACGATTTGTGCAAGCAGAACAAGTTCCACGTTTTGCATATTAATGTGACCAACAATATGCACACCCTCACTCTCATTAACCAGGTATTATACCTGTCATCTCGGGACAATTCATGTATTGTTTAACGTACAGCCCAGTTGTCTATGTTGTAATGTATTTTTTGTAATGCACATTTTTATTTTGTTGCAAGATACGCGATAACATTTTACAAAACACACAAGAAATATAAGATATAGCGTTATTAAAATTTCATTTATTTCTACTTGTTGTTTTTCTATCTTATTTCTATGTCAAGATTTAGATATATATTTTCCATCTGAAATGTAGAAAGTAATAAAATTTATTGCAGCTCTTGATTATATTTTTTTCAAAATACTATAAACTTTGTATTTTAGATATATTTGATATTTTAAATTATCAAAAATAAGATCTTTTCTTATCAATGCAATGACATGTAAAATTTATTTTTTCTAAAATTTTATATATTATTTTTCACATATGACAGAAAGAGATTTTATTATATTAATATATAGGTATTATATACATAGGTTCAATTTGCAAATAATATATCAAATTGGAATTCTATAAAGCCAGCATTTTACCATGGGCATATGGCATTTTTAAATTTTCAAAAGTAAGTACAGCAAAGTTTGCATCTTTCATGAGATAAATTTGTCTTCTTTAACAAATATTATTTTAATTTGCAGATTTGGTATTAATCATACACCTTTATATATAAATTTATTAAGAAAGCCTTTAGACAGATTTGTATCTTATTATTATTTTTTACGATATGGCGATAATTTTAGACCACATCTTATAAGAAAGAAACATGGAGATACAAAGGTTTGTTTTTATCTAAAAAAAAATATATAGAAAATAAACAAGTAAATTCGTTCAATTAATCAAATTATTCCATTTGTGTAGACATTTGACGAATGCATAAACATTGGTCAACCTGACTGTGATCCTAATAACATGTGGCTACAGATTCCATTTTTGTGTGGCCATGACCCGGCTTGTTGGTAAGTTTTCATCTTTCTATAGCTTTGTCACAGCAACATATTATATATTTTTCTTTTATTCAATTATCACAGTTAACATATCATGAATCACATTAAATATTATAATACTTGTTATAATTTCAGACAACAAATCACATTTACGACAAACTAGTCAAAAACTCGATCCATTACCTGAAACAGCAAATAAAAAAATAATTTTACAAAAATTTTTCATCTGTATTTTTTAAATACCTTTTTAAACATTAATACATATACATATAATATACTAATTATAGAAAATTTGCTCGTTATTATATTTTTTTCATTTGCAATAGGGAGATTGGTAACAGCTGGGCATTAGATGAAGCCAAACGAAATCTGCAAAGGCATTATTTCCTAATTGGTGTGACGGAGGAGTTAAATGATTTTGTGGAAGTATTGGAAAATGTACTACCACGATTTTTCAAAGGAGCATACAATTTCTTTTTACATAGTAAGTGTCTCTCTCTCTCTCTCTCTCTTCCTCTCTCTCCCTCTATATATATATATATATATATATATATATATGAGAGTATATATTAAAACTTTTTCGAAATCACAGCAACATATTATATATTTTTCCTTTATTCAATTATCACAGTTAACATATCATGAATCACATTAAATATTATAATACTTGTTATAATTTCAGACAACAAATCACATTTACGACAAACTAGTCAAAAACTCGATCCATTACCTGAAACAGTAGAGAAGATTCAGCAGTCAGTTGTGTGGAAAATGGAAAACGAATTGTATAATTTTGCTTTGAAACATTTTCATGCTGTGAAAAAACGACTCATAAATGCTTCCCCTCAAGATGCATACCAGCATTTTATATACGAAAAGATACGGCCAAAATAAATCTCTACCTTTTTATATAGAACTTTATTTGAAAAACATAATAGCAAATCTATTTCCAATATATTCCTGACGAGTAACTGCTGAATGTGTACTTAATGTAATTAAATATAAAATAGTTTTTTTTATAAAATCATAATTTTTCATTAATTCTGTGGTTCTAATAATTTATTTTTCTCCTACATATATAAACTGTTTATGACAAAAACTTTCTTTCAAGATTCTTTATCTCAGCACTCAATTTTTACGAAATTAATATAATTATATAAATAATAATAAGTTTATATTCAGATCTATTTAAGAACGTATTATGAAAAACAAATAGTGCGATGATATATTTGATTTGTACACTATGCATCCTTGACAAATCATTCACTGCAATAATTTTTTGGTCTAAGGGCAAACATATGAACTGGATATAAACCGCGCGGAAATTTAGTTTGCTGTTGTTCTTTAACACAAATAAGATCAGCTTTATCAAACAGAAATTGCAAGCATTTCATTGATCTGGTTACAGAGGAGTCCTCCTTGTCAATTTCCAAATGATTGGAACTAGTGATATTTTCTTTCACCACAAGTATACCATTGTTTTTTAAACCCACTCTGCAAATCCAAATCACAAAGTGAGAAATAATGCTTTATTCTTCTTTCACAGTAAAACCAAATGAGACTCACGAGCACTTCTTGAAAAATTCTATTAAATCATCATCCCGTAGATGGCCAAGTACCCATTGACACCATATAACATCATATTTATTTGCTACAGGACAGAAGTCTTGCAAGCCTTAAAAGACAAGTATATTTATATATGTTGTATACTAAAAATTTAAATCTTATAAATATAAGTACACTACCGATAGGATAATACTGATCGATTCTTGACGAATAGTTTTCCAAAGAGATTTTTGCTACTTCTAAAAACTTGGGATTTTGCTCGACTAGATCTATACATTTAAAATATTTCGTTAATAAATTCTTGGTAATTCTACCAATACCGGCACCACAATCTAAGGCATATGCTCTGGAAGGTGGATTTTTCAACTAAAACAGATTAAAATAATATTTTTTGCAGGTAGATAACATTTTTTTTACATTGAATCTTTTTCTTCTAATGTAGTCTTAAATTTTTATTAAACTATGATAAATATCAAAAATTGTATAGAATCTAATTTTATAAAAATTTCGACAATTTTAATTTTTGAAATCAGAGATCGATTTTGCGATTCTTCATGTTATTTCTATTTCTCTATTATTCTTTCTTAAGTGTAAATTGTTTTCATTCAAATAAGAATAAAATATTGCAAAATTAAATTATATTAAATTAAGAAATATGTTAAATAAATGCACGTCACATCACGTATATGAATTTCAAAACTAATCTCAGATTTTAAAGCTTGAATATTCAATTCCACAGCAATGTATATCTTACAATCCGCTTTAATTTATTCATTTTTTAATTAAAATGTGCAATTATATTATAGGGTATCGTTTCACCACAAATCCATAAAAAATAGGTTAATATAGGTTAAGGTTATAATACGTACCTGGAAAAGAGATTTTAGAAAAAGCGTAGAGCCCTTTATGTCAGTCTGCGAAATAAATCCGAATCCTCCCAACATCCCATCAAGTGTAGGCGGAATGCGATCCCAATATTTCGCAGCCGCGACGTAAAATTCGCCCTCACACGTGCTCGCGTCATGTTGCTGGTTCTGCATTTTTGCGCACTACACTCTACGATTTTCACAAATATACCACGCGTCTGATTCCTTACAAAATTCTTCGCATTCTCGACAACAGCAATGTGACATAAAACATTACAAAAGTTGTGATTTTCTCAAGCAAAATCGCAAACCGGTAAACCCATCAATTATCGCCAACTGTCCCCGATCATCGATGCATGCGCGCTCAACCTCGACCACCATACGTCACAGAAACAGCTGATCACGTGACTGTTTTTGACAGACACGTATATAGATCGATGAAACGTAAGGTGCTTTTTGAATCCAAAAAAAATTTTTTATATTATGATTATAATTATTATCAATATTTTTATTATAATGTATAAAAAGTATTATACACAATTATGCTGTACATATAAAAGAAATCATATGCTATATAAGAAAAAAATAAAATAATAAAAGAATTAACATTATTAAATCTCAAAAACTCGACTATTAAGAGCAAAATATTATTTATTATTCTTTATATATTGCTATTTATTATTATCATTACTAAATTTATTATTTAGTCCATGAATGATTAAGACTTTCAAACTATTTCTTTTAATATTTCTTATTCCTTCTTCTATGATGATTCTAATGTGATATTAAAACAAAATTTATTTGGATATATTATATATATATATATATATTTTTATACTACACTAATAAAAAAAATTGTCTTTTGACGAAATTAAAATAATTTGTCAAAGAACAACTACACAATTCTCAAAATAGCAAAGCTATATTATTTAAAGCATTTGTTTATTTAAATAATTTATGTTACTTGTTTTTTCGGTAATAAAAAAAAAGAGGAAAGAACTCGAATCACAAACATTTAAATTCTCAAGAATTGACAAATTATCAGAAGTATATAATCAGATAAAAGGTAGCACAAATTCTAAAACTGTGCTTTTTTTTTAATGTAACTTAGATTAACTTAAATACATCTTAACGTGTAAATATATTTTCATGCTCTTAAAGAAACAAATTGATGGAACACGTCTAAAATATGAGGATCCAAGTCTGGAGTAAATAACAAAGTTTCCAATGTTGACGAATACTTTTGCACTTGTTCCTGATGCTGTAATATAAACATGAATAAACATCTTGCAATTATAATAAATGAACAAAAGTATTATATAATAATAATTTTTAAATCCTATTATAATATTGATTAATATACTATCAGATGTGTGTTGAGAGTAATAGATAGTGATAGATAATAAATAATTTAACTTACAGATAAAAAAACTTGTTGCAGTCTTCCTATAGTCCATTTATACCAATGCGTATTGTAGTCAATTCCATCTGTGTCACAGCGCACTAAATGTTCTGAGAGAATCATTATAAATCGCTAAGAAAAAAAATATATATATATAGTATGTTATATACAATATGACATGTAAATTCTATTTTATATTTATGTATATATAAACTATATAAAGTAAATAAAAAAATATTTATGTGTATATTAAAAATATATAATAAATGCAATAAATTTATTTCTGCTTTATATCTCGAAAAATATATTACTTTTTTTTGCACTGATAGCTAATATACATTTTTTATACCTGAAATATGATGAGAAACAAATTTTTCTGATCTGCTTGTGCAGCTTCCAATTTTTCTTCCATTCGTTCTACTACATCTTCTGATGGCCTCTCTCTATTTTTTTCTTTATTATTGTCCTCGTCATCCGAGGAAGAACCTGATCTACTTTCTGCTCTCCTCAATTTTTCCCTCGCCTCTGCTAATTCTGTACTCAACTTTGTCACATGCTTGTTCATCTTGCGTATTGTCAAATGCAGTATCTCCCAAATATATAATCTGAAAAGAAAAGTTTTTAAACTCTTATAATGGGCATTAGTCTTCAACATCTATAAAATATTTTTCTTATATTTGAAAATACTAAAAAGTGAATAAACGTATTACAATAATATAATAATAAGTTAAGTAATAAACAAACTTTGTAAACTCTGATGTCATCTCTTTGGAAAATATCCAGTTGGCGATAGCACTACATTCAATAATACCAGTCTTTAAAAACTTGTCCGTTAACACTACCATCATTTGATAATGATTCTTCCACAACGCATACATATTTCTCAATATACATATCTGAGCTTCTTCCGTTTCAGCAAGTACCTGTCAACAAAATGTATTTACGAGTGTAAATATTATAAATGTATAAAAATCTATATTTGCACACATACACGTACATACACAACAGTTCTATACACAATTAAACTTACCTTAAAGACATAATGAAACTTAACTATAGCTGCAAAACTGTGACTAAAACTCTTTGAACCCAGATTTAATAATGTTTGTACAAAAACGTCAATTTTTAAAGGATTGTAATTATTTGTCTCTTCATTTTCTCTAGGACCAGGCAATGTATTTAATACATTCAATACTTCTTCTGGTGTACATTTGCGTCTTATAGAAACCACCAATTCATGTGCTGCAGCTGTACCAGGAAGAGAACCTGAAATAGTTTGCTAATACATTAATTTGTTTTTTTTTTCAGTATTTATTTTTTTTATCAATATCTTTATTCTCTCAATAAAACTGCACAATTTAAACATAATGCTTTCCAATACAAAATATGATAGAAGATAATAAATATGATGAAAAATTATAATAAAGAAAGAATTCCTTATTAATTAAAATTATATAAATATTAAAAAATTTCTTTACTATAATTTTCCATCATATTTATTATTTTCTATCATATTTATATTAAAAAGCATTATGCTTAAATATATATATTAAATCATAAATATTCTTTTTAAATCTCAAAAAGGTAAGTTTTCTATTCCATCATATACTTACTAGCACCTTCAGATGAATATTTGTACACAGGATCAGGAGCTACTGGAATCAACTCTACATATGAGTCTGGCATCATATCCCGAATCCTTTGATAATATGACAATCTAGAAATAAAAAGATTTCATGATTTCACGTTTTAATAAGATTTTCAGATGCTTTAATAACTTTAATTATATTAATATTGATATAAAATTATACATCCTATAACAAATTTATAAGAAAGCAATTTGTATAATTATACTGACCTTAAAGCTTTAAGCAGAACTTCTCGTATAAATTTTGGCCTTGGATGTTCTGGATCACGTTGCAAACAAGAATCCCAATCTTCCCATGACCACCGAAATTGAAAATTGCTCAAGTGATATGCAAACCACCAAACAAAACGATCGAAAGCGGTGGCTGCCATACTGTCTATACGGCGAAATAGAATTTCTGTCGCCTGTGCTAATACCTGAAAAATACAATTTAAATATATTTTTTTTCTATAACAATTTCAGATAATAATACAATATCAAATTTGTAAAAATAATATCGTTTATTTTATAACCTGTGGCATAGTTGAAGGTTGCAACTTGCAAAGTTCTATCAAAATTGATCCATAGCAAATCTCTAAATGTTTTGGAGTAGGTAGCCTAAACAATTCACCAAATATTACTTCAACAATACAATAGTCCAAGGGAATTTTGGCTTTGAATGGAAAATTCAGTAGTTGTGCAGCACTGCAAAGTATAAAAACAATTAATATTATATATATAATTCGAAATAACAGTAATAATGAGCATAAGAAATCTTTTTATAGTTAATTTACAAAATATTATATTTAGCTTAAAAAAATATGTATATATTACCAATCTTTTCTCTCAAAATAATAATTGTTAATGATCTGTCGCAAATGTTCTTCTATTAGAAATCTCTCAATAGCATGACTTCCTGGTAATAATGGTCCTTCAGCAGGACAATCCGTGTAATCAAACATACGAAAGACGACAGTAGGCAATGGATAAGAATAAGATTCATGGTGCGGAGGTGGCATCAAAGGTGGTAAATTATGTTGCAACGCTTCACACAAAATCGAATCAAATGCAAGATACGGTCGTGGAATATGTTTCTCGGCCCAATTGTCTTGTCTCAGCTTGCGAACTTGTGCCCATAAGCAATCTAGATATTCTTCTTGAGGATGAGGTGTATCACTCGACCAAATTCTCAATGCTGGCTGATGTTTCTTGCTACGTTTATTCAAAAATATCTCTATTGTAACCATCAGATGATCCAGTTCTTGTTCCTTCTTCTCGTATAATTCTCTTCCAACCCATGGCAGCGTTGATAGAACGGCATAAACATACCTGCAAAATATTATTTATATTTATTAAAAAAAGTACAAAGGTAAAAAAGTACTTATGGATTTATTTCTATGAAAATTGTCTAACAAGAAAGTCTCTTTAAGGAAACAAAGATGTTTCTCACGTACCAATCACGTCTTACTTGGGGTACACCATCTTCGTTTGCAGCGTCAAGCATATTGTCAAATAATTGCATCAATGATCCACACGATAAAACATGGCAGTTTACTAAGTCAGCTAAAAATCTAAGAGAATATCTAGCAACATCCCATTTACATGCTTTCAAGGAATCTTTGAAATTTTTCACCATGTAATCAACAAATTCTCCACCAAAATTAAAATTTTTTGCATTCAGTAACCCAACAAGAGTAGTATAAATTGTGCATTTCTCTGGCATCTTAATAGCACAATCTGTTAAGATTCGTAGAATCTTACTACGAAATAAACCTAGATCAGCTTCCAATACAGAAGCTAAACCTTCCAAATTGCTTTCCAAAGATGACGTTGATTTCTCTCCAACGCGAAGGATAAGAGATTCAAGGCGATCTTCAATCTCTTGATTCTCTGATACCCTCCTGCGTTTTTTATATACTCGTTCTAAAAAAAAATATATACATATGTATAATTTTACAGATGAAATAAACATTTATACAATTGCATTATAAAGATAAAATTGATCAAGTCAAATGTGGGAGTTCAGAATTAAATTAAATTAATTTAAAACTAAAATTTTGTAAAGAAAATAGACTTTTGTCAAAATTATGGCGTTTTAAAATTTCAGTATTCTCTTCTAATCGTTATTAAATCTGTATTAGATGTGAGCGACTCTAGTTTCTATCAAAATCATCTTGCAAAATCTTATAAATATTTAAAATATTTTATCTAACACATCGATAAACGAAAATTATATCATAGCTTGGGTAAAATTTCAAAAGTGCAATATGAACATCAAGATAGGCTGTTTATATTAGCAACGATATAAATTTTAATACTCATAGAAAGCCATCCGGCAAATCGCAATATATTCAAGAGATAAGAAAATTACAATAATTCAAAACAATAGTTACCATATCCGTCATCCTCCTCGTGTACTCTTCTACGACTCATATTTAATTTCGTTCTTTAAACTACTGAATTTCTCAGTCGTTTATTCTAGTTTGCTTAGAAAAGCCTAACCCTGCAAACGAACCGTGTACCGTGTACAAGAAATAGAAGTCGGTCAATGAAAGGATAAAGATAAGATGGGTGAAAATCAAGTCAATAGCAGATTCGAGTCTAGTCCAATAGGAGAATTCGCTTGCCAGAGATTTCGGAGAGCGACGTAATTATCCCTAGGCAACGGGCTCCCTTATTGGCTACTCGACGTTTGACGTCGCGTCACGTTCGACACGTGCAAATTCGTCGTAAGGTCAATTCTAAGGCAGATTTGCATGACCATCTAAAGGAAGGAAGGAAAGAAAAGAAGGGCAGAGAAGGGAGAGAATCGACAAATCGCGTGTCCGCTTGAAAAGGACGCAATATGGCGGCCTCTTATATCGGCGTCCCGAGAGACGGGACGAGGAGACGAAATTAGAGCACAAGTGACAGAATACAGAATTTCCTTGTTCGTCGCGCGAGATATCAAGGTGTTCCGTAATATCTCGCGGATTAATCGTAGCACGCATGCGCAAAGCGCCTCTCGAGATTTATCGCATATTTACGCGCCTGCAAGCCTGCAGTGAACACATATCAGAGTTTGTCAAGTCGTGTCAGGAGAACAACCCGACCACGGTGTCTTCCCGATACACGTGCGTGTGTGTGTGTGCGCCTGTGTGTCGTGTGTCTCCCTATGAGTGCGGGCGCGCGCGCGCGCGCATTTACGTGTGCGTGTGCTCCGCGACGAAAACAGAGCTCCGATCTCTCGCCTCGGAAACGCAGCTGTCTCTCTCTCTCCTCCCTGTAACACCATCGCCCCGTGCGTGACGCACAAAACAAACGCAACGATCAAACGAGGAGAGCGAAAGACGGAGAGTGTCGTAGTCGAGGGAGTCAGTTGGTAATCGATATGACACTCGCGTAATCCGTGTAATCATGGGTCGACGTCCTGTCCGAGGTTCACCGTCGTCGTCGTCGTCGTCGTCATCGTCGCACGTAAACATGACGGCGATTCGGTGAAGAGCGGAGAATTCTCGACTTGTAAGGCTTGTTTCGAGAGAGAGAGATAGAGAGAGAGAGAGAAACAAGTGTAGAAGGTGAAAGAGTGCGGTCTTAGCGTCTTCCGATAGGAATCAGACAATATTCGTGGAAGAGAGACTGGCTAGCTGCTGATCGTGCGGGTGGCCGCGATTTGCTCGGAACGCGTTGCGTCAGCGAGAATCGTTCGAATGCGGAGATCGTCACGATGGTGATACGGTAAATAATCGATGTTTATCTTTGTGTCCTTCCTCCAGCCAAACAGAGAGAGACTAAGAGAGCGATCCCCCTTCCTCTCCCCGCGCACGGTCGATACAAGTGCACGAGAATCGTGTGTCGCACGCCGATCGACGTGCTGCAGCCTACGATTTTCCTATCTGCAAAACGATACTGCGTCGTATATTATATATATATATATATATATATACAGTACGCATGCATGTATATCTGCCTGTGTCATGTAGGTATATTTACAAAATATAAGCACAGTCGTCGAGGTCTCCTTGACGCGACGCGGCAACCTTATCTCTCGGACTACGTGACGGATATATTAGGTCGTGCCCGTAATATTGACTGGTATATGCGGAGGGTCGCTCTTTTTTTTTCTTTTTTTTTTACTCTCATTATTCTGTATGCTGTTGGCTTCTCTGTTTATCCGACTAGACTGAGCGCACGTGAATGCACAATAACATTGCTCCATAATTTTGACAGCCTTCAATATCGGAGTCCGTACTTTTTCATTGTGTTGATTTTTCGGCTACAATCTCGTCTCCTTTTTTTTTTTTTTTTTTTTTTTTATATATATATATATATATAATTCACGTTTAGATCTGTTCCATTTTCGATGTGAAGAGTACGAGAAAGTGTGGTTGAAAAATGCAACATTTATCCTGTCATCAATAATGCATGTGTTGTAACGTAAACAAAATTGGTTGATACAATTTCGCTAGGTAAATTATAATATCGATTAATTATTTAACACGGTAATAAAAAAATTCCAGAGATTTTATATCGCGGATAATCATTAGCGGACAAGTAGAGTAAAATTTTTAAAAAAATTTTGGTCGGGAATGTCACTTGATACGGCACTATCCGAGTTATTTCGCAAGACTTATTTACTGTGCAAGCGATAAGTGCGTTTTGTTTGTAATTTGAATACGTTGACATTCTTGCTGTGTATAATGACTTGTGCGTGCGCTAAAGGCTTGCTGATAGTGAATCAAAACCTTGTTTTAATACGTAGCATGAATTTATTTCGAATTTAGTTTGCGAATCAATTGCCAGTCTCTTGTCAATAGACGGTAACGCATGAAAAATTAAATTTTAATAATAATAAATTGTTATTTCTGTGAATTAAATGTGAGATTATCTTGTATTAAAAGAAATTGTCATCGGACTGTAAAAGAATTAATATTTTGCATAATAATCTTACATTATATTTATTATATGTACAATTAATGTACGTAAAAAATTATGGAAAGAAATTTCCTGAAAGATTATTATTAGCAGCATGCTGATAATATATGTGTTATATGTTATATGATAAATTTAATATAATCCTAATTTTACAAATTATTTTATTTTAAATCAAACTATTTTTTAGAGTTTTTACATTTGTACAATCATATTACTATAATAGCAGTCGTAATAGCCCATTTGCATGTATCTAGAGAAAATTTGAGGATGATTAGGTAGGAACACCTATTGTATAAAATGTGCATTATTATATATATAGACTGATTATATACATAAATTTCCAAGTAAACGAAAAAAAAAGTATGAGGAAAATAGCAGTATCACTGAGAATTGTAGGAGGACCAGTTGAAAAATTGATATCTCTACTCTTATTTGAGAATAAAAGTAAAATGTAAAAAAAAATAAACTTATCACTAAAGCATATCTGACAGTAGAATCAATATCTTGTGATACAAAAAGCAAGAAAAACAAGTTAAGAAAAAGGTCCTTTCGATTAAACCATACAAGGCAACAGTAAAGACGGGCCGATTACATTTATAAATATTGAAAATTTTATCACGTATTAGAGAAATTCATCTTGTGACATATAGGAGAGAGAGAGAGATAGCGAGAGAGAGAGAAAGAGAAAAAAAGAGCAAGTGAGAGAGAGAAAGAGAGAGAGAGAGCTATCAGCTAATTATGATCTTTATATTGAATGTTTTTCATTGCAGATCATAATTACCGATACGCAGCTTGCCGCGTATGCAATTGCTCAGATTTGTCTGCAACCGCGTGAAGATCCTTAAGACTGCCCGTCCTTACCAAGTACCCTTGCAAGTACCATGGAAGTAGTAGAAATGTATAAATCCTACTGAAAGGAGGATGCCAGTAACTAAACGCATTCCATATCCTTCGCGGTAAGTAAGAAATTACGGTTTACGTATTACGTAATGTAAGCCGCGCAAAACTATCTTTGTAATCCCATCGCTTGTGCTCTCAGATACGATTTGAATTTCTTTATAGAAGGCACCGTTTGTAAGAAAGACGACGTTTATGCGAAACTTAAATATAAAAGCTTTTGAGTTTAAATAATTACATTGTAGAGTCAAAATAATCGACAGATCTGTCATATGCACAATATGTGTGACAAGGTGATGTATCGTGTGTTCTTCGTTTGAATCTTGAGCAAAAGGTCTTACTGCTATCTCTAAATCTAATGCGCGAATATAAAAATGAGCTTTTGTATGCAAAAGTGCAACGATTTATCTGTTTGAATTAGTCTTGATACGAGTACATTAACAATTTTAAATATAAAATCATCTCGTTCGATATAAAACACCAAAACTTTACTACACTTTTCTGTGATCTTTCATATTTTTGATATATTTTTGCTTCTGGGATCAGAGGAAGTATCTGCAGTTACAGACATCCTTCTGTTCAAAGTTTCCACGGTAATCAACACATTTTAATCCCATTTTATTTTCCAATGAAAAATCTCCTTTTCCTTGGTGGAAGTTAATCACGCAAGATTTTACCGGAATACTCAGGAAATTTATATATAATTGGTACAATTTAATACAACATATATTCTGTACAATTATATTCATCCTCCATTTTACTCTTATGATCTCCTAACTAGGGCTATTATGACTGCATTGTATTAATCTGAGAATTTGTCTTTCTCTTCTGTATTATTGAACATTTTAATAAGATGAGAAAATTCTCTGCTTTTTGTAGGCTTAATAAAATTTATAGAAGATTGAATAATTACTGCATAACTAGTTTTTTTTTTATGTTAAATCATATTTTTTGCAAAGAACTAACAATACGCTAACAATGCTAATACTAAGAATATACGTCTGACAATAATGAGTGATTACAATGTCACATTATTTTACGTAGAGTGATGTGTGTCACTATCATCCTTTTTCTCAACTATAAATAAAATTAAAGATCAAACAAGGAAAAAAGTAATTGCTAGAATGTTGAAAAATATTCTAGTAATTAAATAAAATTATTTAATATGTCTCAAATTAAGCTTTAAACCTGTAAATAGATGACAACTCATCTCTCAATAATTTGTTTGTAGACAAATTTTATTAGTGAAGATTATGCTTAATAAAAAGAAATTATAACATTTTTTGAAATTTTTAAGAGAAAAAATGATGGAGCCCTATATATATATATATATATATATATATACACACACACACACACACACACACACACACACACACACACACACACACACACACACACACACACACACATATATATATATATATATATATATATATATATACACACACACACACACACACGCACACACACACACACACACATATATATATATATATATATATATATAGGGCTCCATAATTTTTTCTCTTAAAAATTTCAAAAAATGTTATAATTTATTTTTTCCATTTTTTTTTATTAAACATAATCTTCACTATAAAAATTTTTATATATATGTATATATGTGTGAAAGATTTGTCATTATTTTTTATTAGATCCGACGGCGGTAGCAGCGAGAGCCCGTTGCTCGTGGAAGAAGGTGAGACAGTAGGCACGCCTCACAGTCCACGCAACATACACAGTCACAGCCATTCACATGGCAATCCACATCGCTCTCACAGTTACCATCATGAGAAGCCGAAACAATTAGTGAAATACGGTGAATTAGTTATACTCGGGTAAGAATTTTTAACAGATGTAAAAAAATATATAAAAATATATTTGAAAAAAGAAGATATCAGAGAGAAAGAAACACTAACGATTAACAATTAACAAATTTTTGACAGATACAATGGTTACCTTCCACCTGGCGATAGGGGTAGAAGGAGAAGTAAATTCGTATTATACAAAAGACCCGTGCCAAATGGCGTTAAACGTAGCAAGCATTATATCGTTAAAACGCCTCATTGTTCGCAAGCCATTCTCAATACGAAGCAACACTCGATCTCGTACACGCTCTCCAGAACACAGGCCGTTATCGTCGAATACACGGAAGACGAAAAAACGGACATGTTTCAGGTAAAAATCCAAAGTTTTATTATACTTGTAAATAATCATTTGTTTTATTTATTAATTTTTTTTAAATTATGTTATATAACAATATATGTGTATAAATATAAATCAAAACGTATTTGCGTAGATCGGTCGTTCGTCCGAATCGCCTATCGATTTCGTAGTGATGGATACATGTGCGGGCGGAAGTGACGGCGGACCTGCTAATGAAGGACGCGTCGCCCAGAGTACCATCAGCAGGTTCGCTTGTCGGATTCTGGCGGATCGATCGGATCCCAGAATCGCGAGAATCTATGCCGCAGGTTTCGACAGTTCGAGAAACATTTTCCTAGGGGTAAGATTCGCAATTGATCGCGTAGCTTAATTTTACATACACAAATTTATAAGCTTAATAAGAAAAACGGACTTTCTTGTGATATTCAGTCATTTGATAAGCGATTTATTACAGGAAAAGGCAACTAAATGGCAAGAGAACCGCGAAATCGACGGACTTACGACTAATGGAGTCTTGATAATGCATCCGCGAGGTCAATTCTGCGGTGGCGAGGCGCAGTGTGGTTTCTGGCGAGAAGTTAGCGTGGGCGGCGGTGTTTTCTCGCTCAGGGAAAGCCGGAGCGCTCAACAGAAGGGCAACGTCGTGGAGGAGGAGAATAATATTCTACAAGACGGTACTCTCATTGATCTTTGCGGTGCTACTCTGCTCTGGCGATCAGCCGAAGGCCTGGCAAAGTCTCCGGTAACTTAGACGTATTCTTTAAAAAGGATTCATAAAATACGTGTCGTTTACATTGGAAGATGTAACGAACGCTGATTCTTTTTGCAGACGAAACAAGATTTAGAAGAGTTAGTCGATGCTATAAATGCCGGCAGACCACAGTGTCCTGTAGGCTTAAACACATTGGTCATACCACGCAAAGCAGCTTCAGATTCGACGCAGCAACAGCCATACGTTTACCTTAAGTGTGGTCATGTACAGGGACATCACGACTGGGGTCAGGAAAAGGATAAGGTTACGAGAAGATGTCCTATGTGCCTAGTCGCAGGGGCAGTAGTCAAGTTGTCTATGGGAATAGAGCCTGCCTTCTACGTAGACTGCGGACCGCCCACTTACGCATTTAGTCCCTGTGGGCATATGGCTACGGAGAAAACTGTCAAGTTAGTAACGCGTCGCTAATCTATTATACCTTGAAATATCATCAGATTTGGTTTCACTTCGAGTTATTCATCTTTTTCGTATTTTTCGCCATATCGCCACTACGTTTCTCCTTCATTTTTCAGATATTGGGAAAAAGTAGCCATACCACACGGCACAAACGGCTATATCGCGATCTGTCCCTTCTGCGCGGTGCCGCTCGAGGGAACGCCAGGATATGTAAAACTAATTTTTCAGGATAATGTAGATTGAAGATATATAAAATAATGGAACAATGTAGAAATTAATAACTTCTTAAGAATATAAAAATTATTAAACGCGATTGATGCTATTGTATTGATAACCACCCCCCCCCCTCCTCCCTCCGCCGCAACACAATCTTATTTTAATTTTTTAAATATCATAAAATAACCTAATATAAATTACTATTTGTAAAATATTGAACAACCTAAAATTACTAACTGCATAATTATTTACAAAATTTTTTTATGTAAATAAGTAAATTGATAAATTTTACAACATTAAAGGAGTTTGGTATTGTCATACGAAAAACGAATTTAATGTCTTTTAATTTAAAGAATATTTACCTATAAAGGTAGTTGCAGACATCGTTAAGAAGACAGAAGATATGTTTTTAATATTTTATTGCCAAAATACACGAAAAGTAATGCTTACTCGTTCTCTTCCGAACGCAAGCGTGCACTGGCATTTGTCACGCGTATCGAAAGTTGTTGAGCACGCTCAACAATAGCTTTCCTTTTCTTGCTGCTAACGGCATGTGCAATTTCTGCACAGAACTTGCGATTTTGCATCATTAGGACTTCAAGCTCCTGTAAATAGTTCATTTTTATTTGTATTTTATTCAAAAGTAAAATATATATAAAATTACTAAAAAATGTATAAAATAATAAAAAGAATATATATATATATATATGTATTCTTTTTATTATTTGATACATTTATATTTATATGTATATACATACATATATATATATATATATATATATATATATTTAGTTGCCATTTTTAATAAATTATTATTTATATAAACTATGCTAATAAAAAATATATTGTGAAAACTTGAAATTTAACTGCTTGAAATATTGTTTTGTTATCTACAAATCTCACTCTTAATAATTATTTTGTTAATTTAAAAAAAAAATGTTTGATATATAAAAGTAATATTTACCTTCACGTTATGTACAAGGACCTTACGAAAGCCTGTTGGTAGCATATGACGTGTTTTTTTATTGCTACCATAACCAATGCTGGGCATCAAATATTGGCCCTTGAAACGCCTACGTACTCTGTTGTCGATACCTTTTGGTTTACGCCAGTTGCGCTAAAAAATGTATGCAAAATAGTTGCAATTACATGATTTTTACTGTTTAACAGTTAACTATTGTCTCAAAGACTAATCTCTCAGTATGAAAAATAAATAATTATTAAATATATGAAAATAAATAAATGTTTAATGCCAAATGAAATATATAGCAAAAAAAGAGATATTAAAAATTTTTCGTGTAATCAAATTATAATACAGTGCAACACATGTAGTGCAAAAAAATATAACCAAACTCTACAAACACGTTGATCGAGCCAAAGGAAAAATAAAAGATATATATCTACCTTGAGTTTGTCATATCTGTCACTTTGATGCCTGATGAACTTCTTTGTCCTTTTCTTCACAATCTTGGGTCGATAGACCGGTCGGATGGACATTTTGAGTTCTGTTTAATACTAACTGAAACAATAGAAGCAATCTAAATCACTCTGGCAATAAGTTACCTCACTTACATCCCGTTCCCGTAAATATTACACTTTTATATTTCAGAAAATCGTCTACGATCGATTAATTCCCGCACAATGATCGTCTCGGGGATGATGTTCGTGAAAATCGAGGATTACTCGCGTGATACATACCGTTCGCTAAAATGTCGTAAATGGAAAAGGTTAGGTGTTAGGTTTTCTGAATAACCCTCTTGTATTTCTAGTTTGAAAGTAAGTTCGAACATTCTACTCGCAGGGTAGAGAGTAGAGAATTTGATTGACCAATCAGGACAAAGAAATCCTCGCTCCTGATTGGTCAGTTAAATACTACGTTACCCTACGCGTAGGATTTGCGAACGCATTTTTTCTTTTTCTCACGGACGAAAAATTCTAATAATATTATAATATTAACAATAATAATATACTAATATAAATAATATATAAGTAATAATAATTTCTTATACATCTGTGGCCCTCACTTTGACAGCTGACAGTTCTGTCGCTCTCGCACGATCCCGAGATCGAGGATCGAGGATCGAAGCACGGATCTAGAGATTATATTGGCGATTCGCGACGGGAGACGGGAGACGGCGAGACCCCCAACCCCCAACCTCGTCTCTGATGACGCCATGATCTACGTTGTCGTGTCACAGCTCACAGCGCGGATCGTAGACAGCGGGATCCATCCGCCAGCGGAGAGCGGCCCCCTTTCCTCCTCTTTTTTTATTATAATTATGAGTGTCATTGGCCGGGAGTCCTAACCACCGGACGCGTAAATACAACAGCGATCGCTGCTCGACCCCGGTAAATCGCTCGCGAATCGCGCGTAAAGCACACACGTCGTGCGCGTATTATTATCGACAAATAGAGGAGGCGGTGTGGAGATAAAAACGGCGCTTTATTAAGGTGTGTTCTCTCGCGCCAACAAATGTCCGTCTCTCGTCTCTCACGCTCGCGCGTGAACGTCTCGTGAAAAGGATTTTTTAGCGGGAGAATCGTCGTGCGTGTCGCGGGGCTGCACGTCGTCGACGTGGGGGTGCACCGGTGCCCGGGTCCCGAGTTGGCCGGGACTGCTTGGTCGTTTCTCCTGGGATATTTTCTCGTCTGTGCACCGAGCTCCGAAAACGGACGATTCCTCCTCCCCCCCCTCACCCCGCGCGCGAATGACACATCTCGATGGAACGATCCAAAATCGTAAATCGTAAATATAATGGCCGTCGAATTGACCAAAATATAGATCCCGTAGAGAAATGTTTTGTTTTGTCGTAGAGGAACGTTTGACATTTTCCATCTGTGGGAGAAATCCATAATCTGTACGATGTCCCTCCGTCGTTAGTGTGCGTTACATCTTTGTCATCCGCTTTGCAGGAGGGTAATAAGAATGTCCGTGCCACCTCCGCCACCGCCTCCACAGGCCGGTGCTTCTGGCCCGCCAGTGGGAGACAACAGGAATTTACTGTTGCAGTCCATAAGGGCAGGTAAAAGTTTGAGGAAGACTGTTACCGTGGACAAGAGTGCGCCTGCTATTGCCGGTAAGTCTACTTACGAGGAGATTGAGTAGAATAAAATATGTTAATTGTTCAATGTAAAAGTACCTCTTTTTTATAAATAAATAATTTGTTTCGCAGGAAAAGTTAAAGGCGAATCGACAAGTCCTTTGCAAAATAGTAATAGTAGGACTAATAACAGCAACTCTAACTTAGCAACAAGTAGTAGCAGTAATGGTGGACCTATGTCTCTGGGTGGTTTATTCGCGGGTGGTATGCCAAAATTAAAACCTACAGGACTAAGAGGGAACATGACCGAGAAAGAGGGACAAAATGTAAATAACTCTAGCTTTCTTCATTCATCGCCTGGATCCTCTCACAGTATGAAACGCGGTCCACCTCCGGTCCCACCACCAGCCGCACAGAAACCGCAGTTATTCAGTCAGGTTGAGTATAAGAAACTTAATAACTGGCCAAATTTTGCTGTTGATCCGTCTCTCTGTAAAGTCGCTAATTTTAATCGCACAGCAGGGTCAAAGTACCACGGATTCCGCGACGAACAATTCAGACACTATTCCCAGAGGATTCACAAAATCGCCCGCTGTGCCTAAACCAATGCCGTCGCCTAGTCTGCAGAAACCGTCGCCGCCGCCTAAGAAGTTGAGTCTGGCAAGTAGCGTCACCAGCGTAGCGAGGGCGCAGAGCATGCGACTACCCCGCTCACCGCCGGTTTTGGTGACGACAACGCCATCCTCCTTGCACCAATCGCAGGATTGTCTTCATGAGACGGCCGTACCACATCCCATAGCGAGACCCGCGATAAATCGAGTTCTCAGGCCGCCTGTAACGAGACCACCGTCACCGCCAATTTCGCGGTCAGCGAATATCGTGCCCCCGACGAGACCGCCGTCGCCGCCGCCGCCGACGACCTCGCGATCATCGAGTACCATGCCTGTCATGAGAGCGGCGCCGCCGCCGCCGTCGAGAGTGACGGTCACCGCGCCATGCATACCGCCACCGCCACCGCCGCTTCCTCATCGTCCTGCTCCCACGCATCAAAGACTGGCACCGCCGCCACCACCGCCTCCGACCCCACCTACGAGAAGTCTGTCGGTGCGCAACGGCGGTCAAATAGCGGCGAGTTCCGTTGACCTAGAGGTGCGATTCGCCGAGATGTTTCACACCACATCTAACTTACCACCTCCGGAACCGTTCAAAGGCTTTGTCAAAGTCTACAGTAGCAGGAACGGTAAGACCAATTGACGAGAGAAAATCTGATCTTTCATTCTTATCGTAGAATGTAATTACACCTGATATGTGTGTAATAATGCATATAATAATAAAAAGAGATATATGCTTTTTGGGTGCTAGATTTAGATACAATGCTTCGCACAATGCTGCATATCTGAACACATCCTAGCAAATATGTTGCACGTTACAATTTTCTAGCATGCTCTCTTATACAATGCATATATATATTATTAATACACATTGGTAATTACAGACGGTTATTATTTATACACAATACATTAACATGAGACACTTTTTTCTGATGTTTCAAGGTTTTTCAAGGTTTTTTTCAAAATACTAACTTCTGCCGACACTGCTTCTTTATGCATTTTGTTCCAGCAAAGACACAACAAGCATGTATGACACTAACATATTTCACATTGATTATATAATATAGCAATATCTAAATCAAGCTGCATGCTATACTCTGCTGTATTTTAATAAATATATATTTATAGACTGTATAAACTTATCATTGTTCTATTGTCGTGAAAAAGGAAAAATAATCGTAGTGTTTCAAAAATTGCAGCAGCAAAGCAACAAGCTCCAGCTCCACCTCTTCAATCGTCTTCTACCCCCAGTACACTGCATTCATTAAATACTTCATCTGGGAGTAAACAGTGGCAACATAATGCGACTTCTTTGGCATATTGAAAATACCATTTGTGTATACTTAAATCATTGCTTTACGCACTGATTATTGTTTAAAAACTTGTCGACACTGTCACACAATAAAATGTTAAATTAAGTGTGTATGGAAAGAATGAATCAGTAAAGAGTTTGAGAGAGTGAAATTTTGAATTTGCGAGCCCAGTTATATAATAAAAAATTTTAGACAATATTTTCTGTACAGTTTATCTTAGGGAAATCTATTTAATATAGATTATACTTATATATATATATATATATATATATATATATATATATATATATATATATATATATATAAAGAATGTTAGAGAAAGACTAGGTCTGTTATTATCTAACAGAAATCTAAAAGAGATTAAAACAAAAGGCACATTTACTCTCATTTTAAAAACATATTCATATATAACATTTAACTTTCTCAATCACATACTACATGTGTATTATACTTTTCTTATATTTCTATATAAAAAATATTACAACAGATATATCACCAAAATCTTTAATTAACAACATTGTATCGGTATCAATGTATGATGATTTGTCACTTCTTTATGTTACTAATTTAAACATTATACACAAAAGCCAAAATAGAAAGTTGTAATTTATTTTTCAATACTAATAAACAATTGCAAAGTAAAATTTGTTGAGTTAACGATAATTGTATTAATATGTTATATGATTAAACAAATGCAATCTTTACGTTCAAAATAGTAAGTGATAAATATATATTCAATGAAATGTAAAGCAGTATTTATCTAACAATATCTTTTATTATTTTCTTGTAATATTTAGAATAATATTTAGTGTGAGAATGTTCAAATTTAGATTAATTTAGAAAAATTAATATAATGCGCTTGTTAATAAATTTAAAATTTAAAAAAAGAAATGCAGTCTGTAATTATGAAAAAGGAAAAACAGATATTTTTGTTTAATAGACGAATAAATTATACATGTACATAATCAATGATTACTATGCTTAATCTGTTTCATAAAAAAAGCATCTAAGAAATAAATAAGACACTTTAACGATGAAACATGTTTGGAAAGAAAGTAAATATTACAATAAAATAGACAGTAGTCGCAAGCTGATTTTAATTAAAACAGCGATATTTCTCTAAAGTTTACACAATGATGTACTCTGTGTAAGATAACGCAAGATTACGAGACAGTATCACATTAGACAAAATTTCTTATAATTCAAGTTCTTTTTCGATTATCCTACGATACTCATCAAAACCTTCTTCGATGCATCTAACGGATCCTTCTCCACAAACCCACAATTCTGTACAAACCATCTGGATTAAACGTTCATCATGCGATACTAGTATTACACCTGCCTACAACGATAAAATAAATATAATGATAAAATATTAATCACACACCATACACATACATTGAAATAAAAATATTTAAAATTGAAATTATATCTGATATGTAAATAAAATAGACACTCACTTGGCAGTTGTTGAGAGCTTTACCCAACGCTTCGATTGATTCGATATCGAGATGATTCGTGGGCTCGTCGAGCACCAGAAAATTAGGCATTGCCGCACACATTAAGGCGAATGCCACTCTAGACTTTTGTCCTCCCGAAAGAGAATTTATAGTCTGCAAAGCTAAATTGCCGCTTATCCCAAAACTTCCGAGCATTCGCCTGTATTCTTCGATAGGCTTGCCTGGTAGAGCAAGTAGTAATTATACCATTCCTAAGATAAATAGAGAGCCAAGTTCACATTAGGAAAAAAAAAACATACCAGGAAAATGCGTTTGTAACAATTCAACTGGACAGACACGCATGTCCAGTTGATCGACGTGATGCTGACTAAAGTATCCAAACTTTAGATTACGGTGTACGTGAACCGTGCCTCGCGTCGGACTCAATGCACCGGTGATGATCTTTAACAGAGTAGTCTTGCCGGCACCGTTTTCCCCAACGATACAAATGCGCGATTGCAGACTGGCAGTAAGGTTCACATTGCTAAACACTAAGTCAGCCCCTTCATTGTAACTAAAGGAGACTTCGTTAAGTTGCAGTATCGGTGGACTCAGTTGCTCGACATCCGGGAATTTAAGAGTCACTTCGCTTTCCTTCTCCATCGGCTTCAAATCAGGTCTGTGACGACGGATTTAAAGAAGATTTCAAGTTGAGTAAATTTCAATCTATCCTTCCATAAGGAAATAAATTGCTTGCGTGTTCAAATCGTTACTACTTACAGTTTATCCAACATCTTTATTTTGCTTTGTACACTGGACGCACGATTGGCATTATACCGGAACTTGTCGATAAATTCCTGTACATGTGCTCTTTTTGCTTGCTGAGCCTCATATTCTCGTTGTTGATTTCTCTCGCGTTCACCTTTCGTTTTCACAAATTGCTCGTAATTACCACGATACGCCTCTATTTTCTGCGCACGTAAGTACAAAATATCAGTGGGGACCTGTATTGGAGGAATAGAAACACAAGAGATAAATAATGATAAATATACTTATAATAAAAATATTTAATTATATATATTTTATAAATTAATTTATTTATTTTATAAGTTAAATTTTATTATATGTAATATCTATATATATATATAAAGTATAAAAATGTCATACTGAGACTATGAGCTTTTCTTTTCTTCTTTTCTTTTTTTTTAACAAATAAGAATGTTTACCGTATCCAAGAATTTCCGGTCGTGCGATACTACAAGTAATGTTTTTGGCCACGTTTGTAAATACTTTTCCAACCAGAGTATCGCTTTAATATCGAGCATGTTCGTTGGCTCATCGAGTAACAATAGATCTGGTTTAGAGAAGAGAGCTCTCGCGAGAGCCAGTCTCATTCGCCAACCGCCAGAAAACGCTTTAGTCGGCCAGGACTGCCTTTCCACGGTAAATCCAAGTCCTGACAGGATTGCGCTTGCTTTGGCGGGTGCCTTGTCGACCTCGGCTAATTGCATCGCTTCGTACACACGTGCCAATTCCTCGCCTAACGTATCGCCTGTCTTGGAGCCATCTTTCTCTATCGCTGCCTGTAATTTTGCCTCCTGACTGAGTAATGCACTTCGTTCCTGATCGCATTCCAAGACAGATTCCAATGCGGACGTATCATCACCGGCTACCTCCTGCTCGACGTGTAGCACACGCACATGTAATGGTATCCTCAACTGTTTGCTAAATCAATTGAAATTTATCTGCATTAATAATCCAGTAATTGAATTATTCATGCAACTATGTAATACAACCTCAACCTCGTACCTCGCTATCATTCGAAGCAAGGTGGTTTTGCCAAGACCGTTTCTACCTATTAGACCGTATCGTCTGCCAAACGCGAGCATTAAATCAGCACCGTGTAATAATACTCTGTCACCATATGCAACGTCAAAGTTCTCTATCCTAATGTCCTGAGTTTTGTTTACTCCACCTTTGGTCTCCATTCGACTGTCCTTCTTGCTCGTCATTTGGCTCGCGCTAGCTGCGCTTTCAGCCAAATGATTGGCAGTGTTAGTACGAGATCCCTGCTCATTTACGATTCGTTTTTCCTGTTTCTGTTGCAATTTAGCCTCGGCTTTCTCTAGTTTCTTAGCATCTACTTTCTGTTATTTCAATAAGCAATATTAAAATATGTAAATAATAATCTCACATGTAAATAATTAAATACTAAATGTACACATATATATATATATATATATATATATGTATTACCATTCCATCATCTCTAGTCGTGACCCATATACTCTTAATCTGTTCGACTTGTGCCTCTAAAGTAGCAGCCAAAGCACCCAGATGTACAGGAGCATTTAATACTTTATTAACACCGTTTTTTCTCCTGTCTATTTCATCATTATTTGCACTACCTTTTAATATTTCCAATAATTTCACACATATTTGCCTGTAAAGGAAAAATAAAATATAAGCTTCAAATTATGACAGTTGCACTAAGGAAAAAAAAAAAATTAATGACTTTCGTAATCGCGAGAACTTGATAGTAGTATAATACGGAGATATTATTCAGATAGGCAATCAATTTCATGAACAAATTAAAGGATGACAAATGCGAACATATTTACAGACCTAACCTCGTTTTCTGATTTGTCCGCTACCTCGTGTAACACCTGCCCAATTGCTTCATATACCTCATCGCCATCCTCGAAGTCGTCCTTGGAACTGTCGAGGATACCTACGTGCACACGTCAAGGGTAAAATTACAAACTATTATCTCGCGAAATTTTTCTTAGGTTATTTTATGGGAACGCACACACCTTCCACATATTGATACAGATCGTCATCTATTGTCGGAAATTGGCTACGAATGTATTCACCGCAAGTGGCCATAATTAAGCTATTTAAGTAAAAAAAATTCGTAATCCTAATCAGGAAGGAAAGGCCACGCCAGATCGAATTTTACTACTCTTGACAGATCGGCCGTCAAATTCCCACCGAGCAATGTGGAGATGGAGGCATAAATTTCGCGCATGCGTAGTAACATGAGTACTAGCAGACGCTGCTGTTACACCTCAATGACGTATATATTTCTTAGCGATAAAGGATTCCGTTAGATTCCTTGCAAAGAATAAATAAAAAATATTAATGCTTACTTAATAATAAATATATAGCTTTGAATATATGTCAACATTTAAATAAATTGTTTATTATTAATATAATTGATAATAAACAGTTTTTTTTTTTTTTAATTTAAGCGTCTTGGTAAAATTTTGATAATTTATACGGGCCCCGAATAAATTTTCCGCGTAACAGCTTAGCACGAGTCTGTTCCATGTCAGTCACGTGCTCAATGACATATTGACGCATGCGCGTGGAAGGAAAGATTTGTCCCTCAGCTATGTGAACACATGTTCGTGCCATTTTGGACCGTCGGTAGCTCAAAGATATGTTGAAACGCCATTCCCGTCGAGACGTTAGAAAAGATCTTTCTAACGTTCGTCGATCCTCTTTTCGCGTGATCGTAATTTTTCCACATTTCATTTTAACCAACCGCTAATTGTAACGTCAGTTTTTCAGCGCGTCAAACGATCGCGGCGGTGGCCGCCATCTTGTAGCTGTCAAAAGTGATTCTCGCTGATGATGCTCGAGGAGTCAGGTTTGCGTTTTGCGGATCGTTTTGCGTATACTCGCGAACGTCGTCGTCCCGCGCGACGTCAAGGTCAGGCGCGACTGTCAGTTTTGACGTAAATCGCGACGAGAGGGTTCGCGCGTCGTCGCTCGCTGCGAATTCGTCTCGTGATTTTTTTTTCCCGTCGCAAAATCGCTAATAACAGTCCCGAGTTGGGGACGAGCCATTGGGGCTGTGGAAATTTTGCTGAGATGCCTTCGCTGGCCCCGACGTGCACGGACGTACGCTCTTGCTGAGGAGATACCCCTTTGCCGAGGAGAGGAAAGTAATCGCGCTGGCGGAGACTCACGGGAACGAGGATACCGTGACCGACGACGTTGCGGAATCGAACGTCGTCGGGGAGTCGTGCACCAATAACATGGACGAGGGCGAGATTCTTCTCCTACCGTCCTTCTCTTCTGCCAACGCGGTGAATAAGGAACGCCCGCGGAAGAAGCTCTGGCGTAACGCGGTGCAGGTAGTGGCGAGCGACGACGAGGATTCCGACGGCCATGAATGTGCTTTCTTCCCGGCTAAACGTCATTGCAGCACGCAATTGTCCGAGGTCGACGAGACACGTTCGAATACGGTAATTATATTCCCAGGGATATCGCGACGATGTCCCAGGATTCTTTTATTTTTTTCTTCTATTATTTCAATATAGCTTTTATTGATTAATTATATAAACGAGCTTAGTTTCCATTTGTTGACAAAGTGTAACTTTAGTTTCATTCGTAATACTGTTTTCCATTATATAGCATATAATGTATATACATATATATATATATATATTTGTAATTAAATAATATTAATTATTAATTAATATATTATATAAGAGATACATATATAGATAGATAGAATACAGAAAAAATAATTATTGTTCTGTAGGAGCAACGTATGAATGCAAACACAGAGACAACATCTAACAATGTAGGGAATATTGAGTACGACGAAATTATATACCAAATACAGATAGAGGAGAAACTGAAATTATGGCAAGCTTTTCAAGAGGAAGAAGGATCCATGGACAATAGTATTAACGAGGTTTTGGCTTACTATAGGATGATGCATCCTCCCGATCCTCTAGAGGAAGATTCCGTTGGTTCAAGATTTCATTTGTCGTACAGAAGAAATGACATGGAAGATACAGCGGTGACAATGGCGATTCGCAATCATGGCTTAGTCCAATCGGCCGAGCTCGCTCTTCAGCCACATTATTGTAAATGCATAGGTGTAGATTGTTCCTTTTCGTCCAAATGTATGTATGAACTCGAGGACTTTCCTTATGGAACTGTCTACAGCAATGTAGAAACGGGAAGATGCAATTCGTTGGATGCGGATAAAATATATGAATGTGATCAACCAGAAGATTTCTTGGAACGTGCCGTAGGGGAAGCGATTAAGAAGAAGGGTCTGAGTGCTTTAAGTGTAGATTACGGTTGAATATGTTGGTTAATCTACCCTTCCCCCATTCCTCTTTGATGTATTTATATAATAATGTAGTATATCTAATTGTTGTGCTCCGTAAATTTATCGCGGTTTTATTTTATAGTTGATTTTTATTGTACGAGTTATGAATGTGTTTTACAAGAAAGTAATCTCTCAAAATATTTTATACTCATATGTATACATTCCGATGTAACGATTGCTTATATTGAACATGATTTGAGATCTATTTTATTCAAGATAATATTGAACTGCTATAATAATGATTTTCCAATTATTAATCTTTTTAATAACCAACTATTAGTAATATTGATACCACATTAATTATATTTTCATATATGTAAATATATGTGAAAGTAGAATTATTGTGTATATACATATATATATATATATATATATATATATATATATATATATATATATTATAAATCAAATTATAGCTTTGTAAACAATACACATTTCAGAAGTATAAGCAGCTATTTTGATTGAAGTAAAATTTATTTTAATCAATGAAACATGTTCCTTATTGTTGTTAATTTGTAAACTCGCTTTTTCTTTTTAATTCATATTATATATATAAAACTTACTCATGTTTCTATCAAATATAATATAATTACTAAACACAGAAGAAGAAACTACACAAATTGTTTTATAAGAAATAAAATTGAGATAAGGATTTGCTATTTCAAATTTCCCGGTTTTAATTAATGGAAATTATAAATTCCATAAAAAATAACTAGAGATATATTTTTTTTCATATTGGCAGCGCGAATCATGACTGTTGGTAATAAAATTGAAAGTTACTAGCCTCGATAAAAATATGTAATCTCCAAATTCGTCAAACCGTCAAATGAGTGATGTGTATGTATTTCGTTTCGATGCACAATTAATTAATACTGTCGTTAATTTTTTATAATTTTATTATGGCTAACTCGACATATTCGTCATCCATACAATCCTTTAGCGAGCCAATAACGAAGGAACAGGAAATGGCACTTTACAATAGCATAAATATGGTAGAGTTACGCAAAACTTTCATAAGCTTACATTTATGTAAATTACGTCTTGCTGAGATATACTTTGCTTGAATCTGTTACAGAATTTGGAAGCAATTCGAAAAGCTACACACGATATTAATGTACAATTTAAAAGGATACAAAAGGAAATGTATGTTACGAATGCCTTGATAAACGCGATCGAAACGAAAGCTCCTACAGGGAATGCGGATTAATACTCCGGGGAAACTTCATTCGCGAAAACCAAACTGCAGTACAAAAGTATATTTCAGTAATGCAAAAAAAAAAAACTCATACACTAAATCCTTCCTTTCCAAACTATAATAATAGTGTTAAATCGAGATATCTAATAAAAAAGAGATTTTTGTAGCAAAATCAAGGAATTTTGATTCTGTGGATGTGCATTAAGAATTAATTTAAAACTTGGTAGAAATCTTCTTGTGCCAAAGAAAATGCTTATATTTATTAAAATGACATTTTTGTGAAAATAAATTAATATGAATATAAGATAACAGAAATGATATTTGAAAAATTTTTATTTCTGTAAAAGTAAGAATCTAACATCAAAAATAAAAGTCTGTAAAAATTATTTTTTTGTACAGTAATGACAAATTATATTAAATAAAATTTAATTTTTTTGAATTAGGTATCTGTTTATTATAAGAATGGAATTGAATGAGGAAAGAAAGTGACATTTACATAAACAATAAAGAGAGGATTAAATCAATCATTTTAAATATAAATGATTTATGATTTATAACAAACTTTTACATTTTATATAATCTCTTTTTAATTTCTTTTTTATAAATTTTTTTTTCATTATATATATATATATATATATATATCACAGTTTGGATAATAATTCTCATAGGAATATTAAATATGACCTTGTACCAAGCAGTTTGACATTCTAAGCTTTGAGTGACGTAAGACTATCGTACGATATTTTACACATTTGTGAGAACAAAGAGTGATTTTTCACGCCTAAAGTGGTTACGGATAAAATATCTCGTACAAAACATAAAACGCGCATTTATCGTTAAAAGTTGTTAAAAGTTCGTGTATGATAAAATCCGCGAATAAAAATATCTCTATGTAACGTATAAAGCGTTTTATATTCGCGTCTTATATACCGATAACGAAATCGCAAAGTTTTGATAATTAACAATGTTTATGCACTGTTTTTCCGCATATCTACTTCTTCATTCCTGGTTTGGGTAAGAATCACGTGTTTTTGTGTATCTTCTATTTTTTTATATATTCTATATTTTTAAGTAACTTGAATGATTTAAAACAGCCTCTTCCTTTGAATATAATCTTTGAGATTTTTTTTGAAAATTTAAGCTTAGCTTTGTATATATAAATCGTTTTTTAATCAGCTTGGAAAAATATGAAGAAACTAAGAATATAGACATATGTTCAAATAAAATTAAAAAATAAATATTTAGATTAAATATAATTTTTAAAATTCGTCACAGATAGAACACTTTCTGAATATATATAGTATCGCGTTGTACTTATTACATAATGCGTTCATGCAAATAACAGATTTGTGTTTTTTCAAGATAAGAAATTTTTTTTTTTTTTTTTTTTTTTTTTTTTTTTGTGATAAGATATATAAATATCACATGACGTTCTACGGATGCCTGAACATCCTACATGACAGCACGTACTTTTGACGCTCAATAAGTAGGTGTTGAATATTAATACTGTAATCTATCTTCATTGTATGATAGCGGATGATTGAGTCCATCATCATTTAAGTGTTTCAGTGCGTGCAGTGCTTGCTATTCAATTCATCTTCACAAAACATATCTGGCTAAAAAATCGAATCTTGCATTTTGCAAATTAAAACGGTTCTCAATAAATGTACGTCGACTTTATTCCTGCTTTTAAAAAAGAAATTCGCGAATCCTTTCAATATTCGTATTATGCTTTATAAAAATGTACTATACTGTAAGCGAAAATATAATAGAAAGAATCATATCGACAAACGTAATTAGGCAAACGGATTGACAGTGGGGAAGAGAGATGAAGTGCGGATCCTGCGGGATCAAAAGAGCGATACGAAACCATTGTGAAAAGAGAGAGCATTCTTCAATCAGTTGTAAAGGAAGAATGTTGTGAGAGTCTCAATATTAACGATTCAACCGAGTCTTGTATTTTCAGTTAATTATCAAATATATATATATATATATACACTCATTATCCAATTAAGTTGTAGTAACTTGATTTACTAATTAATCCTGACAAATATTGGAATTAATTTAGTCCGTTATCGTTTATCCTGATGACGAATATCGACCTTCTTACAATATTAAATTATTTTTGTCTTTACTCAGAACGACTATGGCCACGACACCATCAGGATCCATCACCATGGTAAAATGGGGTTCTGTAAACGGTCAGGAGATTGAGAAGTACACATTGACAAATAACAACAACCAAGAGGTCGACGTTGTGACATATGGCGCGACAGTAACCGCCATCAGAACACCGGATAAGGAGGATAATATAGCAGACGTCGTGCTCGGTTTTGATAACGTCGAAGGTAATTTGATAATCTGATTCGCTTATACGAGAGAATATTCGATAAAATATTCAATCTAATCAATGTTATTATAGGGCCTAGGTTCTTTAAAATCAAAGAAACGAGTTAAAATTATTCAGAAGATGAAAATGATAAGTTAAATTAAGCATTACAACATTTTCCAGGATATCAGTCATCAAGCAATCCGTATTTCGGTGCCACCATCGGACGTGTTGCCAATCGCATTAGCAAGGCAACTTTTGTCGTGGATGGTCAGCGTTACCAGGTATCAAAGAATATAGGTGAAAACAGTCTTCATGGAGGCACTCATGGTTGGAACTCGAAAGTCTGGAATGCCTCGATCGATCACGATCGCGTAATTATGACTTTGATCAGCCCGAATGACGATGAAGGATATCCAGGAAAGGTAACAGCAAGGGTTACCTTTCGACTAACCGATGACGGAGAGCTGCGCATAGATATGATTGCTGAGTCGCCCGAAAAAGCAACACCGATTAATTTGACAAATCATAGCTACTTTAATCTTGCCGGACATGTACGTACAGTTATCTCTCTTTTGATGTGAGAAATACAGTATTCATCTCCAAGAAAAACTTCTTCACTGCATTTTCTTTCTATTAGACAAAATTAGACACAATTAGACAAAAGGCTGAAACAAGATAAAGATAGCTGCAAACTTGAAATATTTTTATGTAAAGTATTGGGGAGCATTCATTGTATTCTCTCGTGTTATATATAAAATGATGAAAGATCAGACTTTAAATGTTACTGCAGCTATTATAATACTCGTTTTTTTCAGACTACAAACGCAACGGAATTATATAAACACATATTCACCTTGAATGCAGATCGCTGGACTGTGACAGACTCGGAAAGCATTCCGACTGGCGAAATTCGGCCGGTTGAAAACAGCGTGATGAACTTGAGGAACGCGACTGTGCTTGGCGATGTTATTGATAAAGTGCCGGGCGGCGGTTATGATTATAATTTCTGCTTGCCAGAACCGCACGATTACGAGAAGACAAGTCTCGTGGCTAAAGTGCTGCATCCGGTTTCGGGACGTACCTTGGAGGTATACTCGAATCAGCCGGGCGTTCAGCTTTACACGTCTAACTTTCTGCCCGAGAGGAATAACACGGGTATCCTTGGCAAGAACGGAACGCGGTATTTCAAACATGCAGCTTTTTGCTTGGAGACGCAAAATTATCCCGACGCCATAAATCATGTAAGTTTCTCTCATAGTTATAACTTGTAGAAGTTGATAACTGCACCAAGTTTTATCGTACTATCATCGCGATCTCATTGTGATGATATAAAATATAAACAGAAATGAAGATAACAGTAATAAAAATATAAATTGAGAGTCAAATATGAATTTCAATTCATACTATAGATCTAATTTACTCAAACTGTTTAAGGAAAATACATATTAATTTTATAACTTTTTACAGGAAAACTTCCCAAACAGTATATTGCGACCAGGCGTAATATACAATCATATTGTTATATATAAATTTGGTGTGAAAGTTTGATATCTGTAAATTAAACAAAAAAATCAAAACAAATATTTAATAAAAAAATTATATTGTTATCTTTTTATTAATTGTATTTAAAAAAATCAATTCCCTATGATATAATTACCAAATCCAATAGTTTGTATATGATTTAAATTAAAATTTATTTAAACTTTCTACAAGTATACCATAATTACTATCTTTTATGTTATATAAATAATAATTTATAATATAAAGCATATACCTAATTAGACAACGATGGTGAAAGATTAATTTCTAAAGGATTGTGTTTCTTTTTGGTACCCGACGAATCTGTATTTTCTGCTAATAATCTCTCCTGCCGTTGTTGCTTAATGGACGCTGTTGGTGGCGTATAACGGTCGGATACCCATCCCTCTACATTGTATCCAACAAATCCAATAATAGCCACAAAAGGAAGCGTAATATATTTACCAAACTGGCCAAAAGATCTCACTATTAAGGGCCACATTTCTCAAAGTATGTATAAACTGCAAAATAAAATTATCTATTTTTTAGGCAAAGCTGCAAGTAACAACTTACAGATAAAAATATATACACATTGTGTGTGTGCATGTTTATATAAATATTATTACATATATCAATTTAAAAATATTTTGATATAAAAATATGTAAGATGATGAAAAAAAATGCAATATGACAATAAGTATAAATAAATGTATTTTATATATATATATATATATATACTTTTTTAAATTTTAATTGGAGTGCTGTCGATCTATTCACTATTTTGCAGATACAATAATATTAATATATAAATATACTTACAGAAATCAAGGTTATGTAGATACCTCAACAGGCCGGTAACCTAACCTAACCGTCAAGTTCACGGCGTGACCAGTAACTAACTCGTGACGTCATAGCATCAATCGCGATCTTTGGTATGGATGCATTCCTGCGCATGCACGTAAAAATCTAGAAATATTGCATCATTGGAGGTTGGCATCGCTCACATCACTAGCACAAGTCACGTGTCACGTGTCACGTGATATAAGCAAAGAAGTGGAATAAGCGAAGCGATCAAGGTGTACTTTCGTTCGATTGTTCGCAATTAAATAAGGAATTTTTATCAATTCACGATGCCTGCAACGAAAAATGAAGAGGATCCATATGCACGTTGTGCAAAGGGAGCCCTGAAATTGAAGAGCGACCAAACAGTTAGCAAAAAGTAAGTATTTTTTTTACTTGTTTGACGTTTATTGATTCGATTATAAATGAGGTTAAGTTTGTTATGGAATAATTTTCTTGCTTTTTTTTTTTTTATCAAAACAAGTAATATTCAAAATATATAGTATATTAAATCATTCTCTTTTCTTTTAGGAAAAAGAATAAAGATGGTAAAAAGAAAAAATTAGTAGAGGTCTCAAAAATCATTGAAGAAGAGAAATGTGAAAAAAGAGAAGTGACACAGACAAAAGCAGAGATAGCTTTTCAGAAAATGCAAGAAAAGATGGTAAGTCATACATACGTACGTAATATTTACTATATTAATATCATCAAGTAATACGATTTTAAAAATTCTTGGTGTTGATTAATGTTGTGATAATTAAAATTTATAGCAAACTGAAAGGATCAAACAGAAAGCTTCTAAAACTCATAAACAACGAGTGGAGGAATTTAATCGACATTTGGATAGCTTAACTGAACACTTTGACATACCTAAAGTGAGCTGGACTAAATAAGTTTCAATGTTTCTCTCAATTATTTATATGTATATATTATAAACACTTAGTTTTAAATTATATTAAAGATATAAACACATATATATATATATATATATATATATATATATATATATATATATATATATATAATTATAGCATTATTTTAATCCTTAAATACATGTCATATGTCAAGTAATTTTTTTTTACATATTTCTTATTTTCTATTTTTAATGAAACTTCATGTAAAATTTTATATTAAATGATAAAAGTAATGTTGATATATATATTTCAACATTATATTATAAATTTATATTTAAAGATTAAATACATTTTATTATATTATCTATAACATGTGTATAGATAATCAATAAAAAATTGTACTTCTATGAATTATTTAAAATTCTGTGAGCAAATGAGAGGGGCACTTGTATCAGCTTGCGCATGCGCGATAGACAAGGATAGTAGGGGCCCATATGCAGCGTTCTTTTTCTATTTCGCTATCGCGTTTTCGATCCCCTCCCGTGCTTTATATCTAATATCTCTATGGCTCAATGACTGCGTTCAGCAGAGAAAGCAAATCAGTAAGCGCTTAGTGATTCTTTATTGTGATTGGTTTCTGCTCTTAGATCCAACAAAGATCTAAATGCAAGAACCAATCACAATAAAGAATCACTAAACGCTCACTGATTTGCTTTCTCTGCTGAACGCAGCCAATCAAACATTGGTCTGATGAGAGTCGATTTTTGAACTCAACCTAAATGCTCTCGGCGCGTGTTTTATCAATTTGAAAATTACAGTGTTTTGTTTTTTGAAGAAGAGTGTTTGCTTTACTTTCCGCACAACTGCGCAATTGTGATTAGGTATGGATAAAAATATAAAAAAGAAATTTATTTACTATTAAGATACAAGTATATGTAAAAGATAGGTATATAATAATTATAAAGATTAGAAAAAATTCTAATTTATTATTTCCTTAATTATTTGAGCAAAAAAATTCGAAAGATTTTCTAATTAACAGATTAAGGGCCACAGAGCAATTAATCGCTGATGTAATATTTGCAATATTTTACTGATATTATTAATTTTTTTTTGTTACAGAAAAAGAAATTAGATTAGAAACGATGAAATATATATTTAGAAATTTTGCTACAAATAGGTTGTTAATTATTACAGCTGAATAATTTTTTATTCTAATTATTAATTTTATAATTTTGCTATTTATAAGTGGATCCAATTTTATTTTACAATTTTTAACTTAGCAGATATGGCGTTTTATCCATCTGAATTATTCACCCATCCACGGAAAACCAACCTTGAGATTTGTTGGTTTGCTGCAATAATGAGCAAAAAATCATTTAAAAAGCGCTACAAGTCTGCCACTATAAACAAGATAGATATAACAAAAACTTGGTATATTATTTTATTTATGATTACTATTTTTATATAACATACAAACATTTTCAAATCTTATTTGTAATATTTTATCAATTGGATTATAGTGAAGAGATTCTGCAAGTACACAATGGTAATCGAGATGAAAATCGAATAAAATCCAGCTTGTATCTATCATTGCAATTCAAGCACTTAGTTTGATATGAATGAAGTTTTGTTATACCACTCATTAATTGCAATGATAGATACAATTTTGTCATATCATGTCCATCTTCATCATCAGAGTCATTTTTTTTCTTCAGCACAAAAGAATCCAGTTTTTGCTGAATTTCAAAAACTTCTGAAAAATGATATTTTATATATATATATATATAAATATATATATATATCAAGTTAATTATTTACTGCTTAATTTTATATATATATATATATATATATATATATATATATATATATATAAAATTAAGCAGTAAATAATTAACTTGATATATATATATATATATATATATATATATATATATATATATATGTATATATAAAATATCATTTTTCAGAAGTTTTTGAAATTCAGCGAAAACTGGATTCTTTTGTACTGAAGAAAAAAAATGACTCTGATGATGAAGATGGACATGATATGACAAAATTGTTTGACTATGGTCAACTTGAATTAACTTCGGATATAGAGAATGATTTGCAGTTGGATGAAAATTTGCATCTGCTTCCAGATCATGATCTGGAATCTTGTCAATTACAAATGAGGGTAAGTAACAGCTCCTATAAACTAATTAGATGATTGGAAGAAATATATTTTTAATAAATATTGAGTGCTTTTTATTTAGCATTATTCGTCGGCATAAACGTTATTCTATTTTTGTTGTCACTGGATGTTGTAAAAAGACAAAATGATGCTTGTGTCGCCTTGCATTGCTAAATGGAAAACACTGTATCCTTAAATATTTGAATTTTTAAATTCTGAACTAGTTCCTACTATTTACAATTCTTTAGTTATTATTTTTTAGAATAAATTTTTGCTTGCTTCTAAATAAACCTTGATTTTCTTTTCATTCATAGATGGAGGCATTGTGTCAAGATTTTGATGCTTTTGGTTCTTTAACTGATATGAAGTTGGACATCATGCCTGGACATGATATTGAGCATACGATATCGTTAGTTGCCAATTGTTGAGCTTTCTTGTTATGTCAAAAACTTCTTTATTCCTAGTTTAATATAATTTTTTTACATAATGAAGTGATACTGTTTACTTCATTATTTTTAATTCTCCTTTGCTTTTATATCTTGATATCAAAATTAATTTGCAGAATATTTAGTACAAAGAGTGACATATTAATGCTTTGTTTTACAGAAGCCTGGAGAAAAAAATGCGGGATATACATTACAACCAAGAGACAGGTATTTAAAATATAATAATATTATGTATTATGTTTTATATTTAAATTAAATTATTTATTTTATAAAGTTCATCAAGAGAGATACTCATCTCAGACTTCTATTTCAGAACTTGGGGATGTATCTAAGATGGAAGCTAAATCCAAAGAATCTTTGACTCCACAAAAAACGAGTACCACAGAATCAAGCAAAAATGAAAACACCTACAAAGAGAAGACGTGTATGTATTTTTTTATAATAATGGCTTTTTTTGGTTAAAAGATTGTCAAATATTTCGAGTCTGTATCATGGACTTCTATATATTATATATAGAAGAGTTTATATATATATAGAAGTCTGTGGTCTGTACATTGAAAATAAATGAATAAGAGTCAATGACTTGAGTGTCTTACAAAATTAAGTTATCTTATTTTTTTGTATAAATAACTGTTGTATTACTGTTGTATTACTGTTTTATGTATAATTTTTAATTTTTAATTTTAATTTTTATTTAACTTTTTTCTATATATTACTTTACAGCTATCTTTTACGGATACAGTAGCTGTGCCTTCTACAAAAGCTGTAACAGTCGAAGAGATAGGAGCGCCGATATCTCCACAGCAAATAAAACCTTTGCAACCTTTAGATTCAAGCTTAGATGCCACCCCAAGGATCTTTGCATCTAAAACATCAAAAAAATAATTGATAAGAAGCTCGTTTTGAATAAGCAACTGATTAAAAAATGGCGTCAGGATTTACATTATAAATGCAGAGTAAGTACTTAAATTATATAGAATTTTATAGAAATATATACAGGGTGTCCCCGAATTGGCGGATCAACTCTCATGGGTAGATAGAGCGTGTTAAACTGAAGAGAAAAATCTTATATCATTTTGCTAAATAAGATATAAATTAATAAAGATTTTTTTCTTCAGTTTAACACACTCTATCTACTCACGAGAATTGATTCGCCAATTCGGGGACACCCTGTATATATTTCTACATATATAGGAAATTTCCAAGTTTTAAGACTTTTCGATTACTTATAGAAATCCGATCTAATGAATATACATCGGTTTACACCGGCAAATGACCTTTTGAAGCAATTTTCACATGGGAAACAATGTGCAGATATTTTACATAATCTCTTTAAGAAACATATAACCGGATCATTCAGATCGAGCATAGATAAAAGTATTGTACCTGCTGAACAACTGATGCAAAGTAAATTTATGTTTAGACATTTATTAGATATAACTATATTGTATTATTGTGAGAATAAATTTATACCCACCTTTACTTTTAGCCAAAAAAGAGTTACACGTGGAAGAAACAGCGAGCAGACTAAACCTTCCTACAGAGTTAAGCATATTTACAAAAGACGCTACGATTACGTCCGATCGTTCTTTAGGCAGTATTGCGAACATTATTCCAACAATGGATTATCCCAATGCTTTAGACACTCGTGAAGCATTAGTGATGCCACCATCAGAAATATCATTGCACAGGTATTTCAAAAGCATGCATCACAAAAAAGTTTAACGACATTGAAACTCAATTCAATATCAATTATATTCGTATGAGATATCAAAATAAAAATTTAAGAAATTATTTAATATTTTATTCTTAACTTTCTCACATCTTAATGTCTCCTAAATCTTTTAATTCTTTTTCAATGTGTGTTCCGATATTTCTTTGATACTTTTTAATGTCTTCCAAATTTCTTGACACGCGCACACACAACACACGCGCACACACACACACACACACACACACATATATATATATATACTTATTAAATTAAATTATTTGAAAATTAAAAAATTTTTCAACGTTTTATTCTAAGAATTTTATCAGTTCTTTTTTACGACATTTATGACATTGTTAAGTTTAAATACGAATTCTAATTGACAAAGAATTACTTAATAATTAATAAAAAAATTTTTTTTTTTTACCATTAGGTCAAGCGAAATTTCTGCATCTCTGGTAAGTCACGACATTTTTGCTCAGTTAGAGGTTTTGTGGTGCGACCAGGAATATGTTGAGTTTAATAAGCTTATATCCGACCTACGACGCCCTAAAGATATTACTACAATCTTTCACATTCTGCTCGGTAAGTATTTCTTTGAATTGCATTCATTGTCGTTTGTTAAAAAAAATGATGATTAATTTTTATATTTTATTTTTTCTTATATACTTAATATTACTTAATATTACTTAATATTAAGATAATCGCACGCGATTATAAATACGTTAATGAAGCATCTTCATCATAGAGCTACATGTATATCAATAAAATTATTTTGATGAATAAAACTGGCACTTTACGGATTAAAAATATAATAAGAACGACTAAATGACGCAATATTGCGATTAATATATATATATATATATATATATAAACAATTACACTGTGTATATATATGACTGAAACAAATTAGAAAATTGTTTATTTAAGATAATTGTTTACATAAATTGATTTTAATTGCATGCAATTTATGTAAAGATTATTTTTAATAAGTGAATTTGTTCGTATTTCTAATGTTTAGTGAAGAAAACAAATGTGAAATATTATCTATTTTTTTAATTAACTTTAATGATTTTTCTTAATATTCATAGAACTATATGCAGAACAAAAGATCGTTTTGGTGCAAAAAGATTGCCACGACACTCTATGGATTAAGAAATACAACGAGAACGACTAATTTATATATATATATATATGATCAAAATAATACTAGAAAATTGTTTATATAATTAATATAATTGTTTACTTAAATCAATGTTAATTGTATGCAATTTTATATAGAGTTTAATAAATGAATTTTTCCTTATTTTTAATATTTTGTGAAGAAAACAATTGTGAAATATTACTCACTTTTAACTTAAATTCCTCACATCCTTCTTAATATTATCATTATTATTACTATTATTTAACAAAAAATTTCAATTGTAAGAAAGACTTTAATGTTTCAATTAAATGAAAGAAGATTGACATACAAACACATTTTCGTTACATATATTATAATTTTAGTTACAAATATCATTGTATTTTCATCACGTTATCGTAATTTATAGTTACAAATATGTATAAGTATTTAACTAAAATGTATCATATTTTACTATATTGATTTGATTGCTAGTACATGTATGGATTTTAATACTCTTTCGACATGGTAGTTTTGCTTATTAAGCTTATTTGTTTTTTTATTAAACTTATTTTTAATAAGCAACATTTTTGTTTAGGAATAGTACACATATATGTAGATTTTAATACTCGTTCGACATAATAGTTTTGCATTAAGCTTCTTTTTAATAAGTAACTTTTTTCTTATTTTTGATATTCAACAGAGAAGAAGAACGTGATTAACAACATGTTTTTATATTTTATATCATTTATTTATAATATTTTTTGTATTAGTAATTCAATGTGCATTTTATTATATTATCTATAACATGTATATATGATCAATAAAAAATTATAAAATATAAAAAATTATACTTCTATGAATTATTTAAAATTCCTTTTAATATAACATACTTAATAAAATTGTTAAGTGTTCTCTGTTTCATACATGAAATGAGAATATTTAGTTTCAGTAGGAGTTCTACCTTCTTTTTTGTCTTAAATAAGTATGTATATAATATAAATATATGTTTAGATAAAATAGATAAAAATTATAATTATATATAATTAAAATACGTTATAATTCGTAAAGCTGGTACAATTTTATTTCATTTATTTAAAATAAAAGAATGAAATGCTGAAATCGAAATCAATAACCAGAAATCGCGACGATGCAGCCGGAGAACTTTGAAGCACTTAAGCCTCGTCGCCACAAGGCAAGCGAATTGAATTTCAAAGTCAAAATTCTACGGTCGCATCGTCGGACGATTTCTGGCTAGTTGTTGAATTCGCAGCTTCAACATTCTATTCTTTTGAGTTAAATAAAATTGTGTAGCTTTACAGGCTATAACAATGTATATAGAGTGCAAAATTTTAAAATATCTATCATTTTATCTCTTTACTTCTAAAATCCAATCTATAAAATATTTTGTTTTATTTCTCTTTTTATCAGATAGCAAAAATGTTTAATACTAACAATAAGAGATTCTTTTATAATTTCAAGAATATTATTTTAATCCTTTTTCTACTGAGTAATACCTAATCAAATCATATTTCTTATGATCTGTTGTCTATATCTTGTTCACATAATAAAATGATTAATGTATACACATAATAAAATGATTAATGTGTGAACCAGAATGCATTTGGTTTACATCAGAGATTCTTTGTGGACGGACTTCTGATACATTAAAATATCTACATTGTACATTATTTACCTATGTAAGAGATAAGGCAGTAAGTGTTAAAGGCACATATACAACTATACTTACAACCATAATTACAAAATGGACGGAATATATATAGTGCCAGTGCAAAATAAACCATCATAAAGATAGTTTAAAAACGTGTACGCGATTTTTATCTTAAATATTTATCACGCTACGAAAACTTTGAGAATTAACGTGTTTGACCCCCAAAGAGAATTATTTTTACATCCTTACTAATAATATGCTATTATTAATGGTACGATAAATAAGAATGAGAAATGACTTTTTATATTACAGCCGTTTCCAAAACGGAAGACATTAATATAATTTTCTGTTTGTACCCAAGGATTACTCCCGTCGTCGAAATACATCGGACATCGATCTCTTTCTCGTTCGTATTCCTATAATAAACAATATGTCGATATATCAGTTTTATATTGAATTGTATTGCTCATTTATCATACTCCAGGAGATGTTTCTTCCTTCTTACCTGCAATTCCAGCGCAACCGCAGCACCTTCTGTATAATTTTGACTCATTACATCTTGTTTGAGATCACAGAACGGACCAATAGCCTGAGACAAGAGCACTCTGTTCAAATCGGCCCTTTGATATACCCAACAACGATATTTGCTGAAGGGATCCAATTCATCGTAAGTTATCAGATATGATTTTAAATTCTCCTTCCAAAATCCGATGCATTTCATCACATAATCTGGATCACCTGTAAAAGTAGTGTGATATTATAAATATGTGAATAAAATTATATATATTGGGTGTATATGAAATATTAATAAAACTTACTGTAAATGTCAACTGGTTTTCCCAAATGATCTACAGATAAGCAATATGTCTCATCGATAGCAATCTCCTTTTGATCAGTACCGCAAACCGAAAAGTCGGAAATATTCTGTTTACAATAGATATTTGGACGTGGAGATTTAGTGACGCCGCCTAGAATCCTCGTCTCAAAGAGAACATCACCTTTTTGATGGAACATATATTTGCCAGCTATCGGACAGCGTACCGGAACGGGATTCTTCGCTAACAAAATTGAGAAATAATATAGTACAATTTATTACTGAAAATACGAGGAAAGATTTATTGCAATTACCTAAAAATAGATCATATTTCCAATTTTCTTTATTGGGAAATTGGACCCAAGAACACACTGTATGAAAATTATCTTTTATCACAGCCACTCCACGTCGGTATCTGATAATGTTATGATGTCGTCGTACAAAATCGAAACAAACATAATCTTTTTGGCTGAAAATGCATTCAATGAATATATAAATATAAAAGTTTGTATATTTTTATAGAGCATGTAAGAATATCATGTAAGAATATTTTTAAACTTGTTGAATTTTATACAAATTTATATAAAGATACTTTTTTATAAAAGATTTGACAAACATACCATCCATCGACTGTCAATCTCGCCATCATTACTCTCGAGTCCCTTTGTTCACGACAGACATAAATCGTTCGTCGATAACGTCCTTCGTCTGGATACCAGGTCTCAATAATATGAGTTTCGTTAATAAAGATATCTGCGTCAATATTAGCAGTATTGATCCAATTCCCAGACATATCCTCAGGCAAACGGCAACCTGGTTCGACTATCTCGGCTTTAACTGGAGTAATTCGCAAACGTTCAGGACTTTTCTCGACAGTTTTAAGAGTATTACACTCTGCGGTAATGGATACACCGATATACAAATCGTCGTCACGATTCTTTAAAAAGCATCTATATTTCTCATCCTTTCTAGATTCTTTTGTATTTGCTACCGCGAAGAAGTGATTCTTATCCACAAACCAATCGCCCAAGCAACTGTATTCTACCACTGAAACAAGATGGTATCAGCATTTTTCTTGCTATAAAATATCTAAATATATAAAGATATATTTTGTAAATTATATTACATCCATCAAAGGTTCCTTTCATTTCAGAACATCTTTTGTAAGTAATATTAAATTTCTGATTGGTTATAAGAAATTGAGTTCCTGCAGTCTGACAAGATTTTATTTGCGCATCTGGATGGTTACACTCTCCGGTAAATCTAAATCGATTCTAAAATAATAAATACAGAGATTATGTACTAATGAAACTGCTGTTAATGAATTAATTAATAAAACAGTATATCACATGAATAATAAAAGCTAATACTTTCAATAAAAAATAAAGTCCCCTTTTATCAATTAATTTGTTACATGAATTATCTTACTTGATAAGCAAACTGCCAAACTCCTTCCAAAGAAGACCTGCAGTTTACAGGCACATAATTCTCAGAAAACAATGTTATTAATTGCTGGTTTGCATTTAAGCCTTTGCAAACATTATCCACAGTGGGTTCGACACCATTGGGTAAGTTTACACAACTTACTATATTAAGAATGAATACATATATTTTTAGATGTATACATAGATTCAAAATTTTACAAATTATTTTTTTATATTATATATGTACATATATATTAATTTATTACATTAGGATAAATTAACTTACCTTCAAGTTTATCTAGGATGTTTACTGTTCTAACAATGAGTTTCACACAATGATAACAACTGTCATACATGAATGGAGTATTAACGCCACGAAATACAAATGTATAATTAACATGATATTCTTCTATCATATTTACACATACACCCCGTTCAGTCATACTATTGGCATTGATTTCTGTTAAGGTATTTCTTCCATTTTCCCACGAAAACCAAGATCCCCTGATAATCAAAGGAATTTGGCAGCCGCTTGCATTCTGAGCTGTGACAGCAACTATGAAATATATTGTATCATGAATCTTAAATATGTAATTATACTTCAGAATCTATATAAACTGATAATAAATGTATTTCTTATATTATATATATACATATATATCTATAAAAATATAGCATGAACAAAATTTTAAATATATAAATTCAAGATGTTTATATAAATCCATATTCATACCTTATGTTAAAATTTTGCAAATTAGCTCTAATTTATTCTAATTTAAAAATATACAAGTTAAATATAAGGAAACAGAATGTAAGTATAATACTATAAAACTAAAGGCATTAAATTGTAGAGTTTAGTAAGTAAAAATATCTACATTAGCTCTCATCCTAGCACACACCATGTATATGTATTTTCTATTTTAAAAAAATTAACTAAACTTACCATGCCATATAAGACATGTTACGAGCGGGAATATGCAAGACCAACGTTTCATTATATTAGATCATTTAAAGGAATAAAAATTAAAAAGTAAAAGATTCAAATTGAATGATAATAACCGAGCAATTTGAGGCAAACCTAAAAACACACGCCCAAACTTATTGGGCGCGTTCGGAGAGACACTATATAGCGCTACTAGCGTCGTTCTATCTTTGTTCAACTTTTAATGAGTAACAAAGATAGAACAACACACTGGTAGCGCTATATAGTGTCTCCCCGAACGCGCCCATTAAGTCCAATTTCGATGATATCATCCATATGACACATTCCTAAAGACACTATCACATGTCAATATCCCAAATCTCGCATCAAACTACGCATTGAAGATTTAGATTGGAATTTAACCAATCGGAATAAAGGAACTAAAATTCCCTTTTTCCGATTGGTTAATTTTCAACCTACAGCCATCTTTAATTAATTTTCATGGTGAAATAAATAACTAGCTCAAGTCCCCACGGAAAGTTTACGATGTTTTTGCGAACGACACTTCCAAATGAGTTGACGTGTCTCGTGTCTCGTGTCTCGTGTCTCGCGGACTCGTGGACAGGAGTTTTACTGTCACAAGTGGTGAACGATGGGGCTCGTAAATAGGTTATTCTGTCTGCTCTTCGTGTTTGCCGGCGCGAATGCTGGCGGCCCGACCCTCGTCTTGTTGGACAACCTTGCAATTAAAGAAACACACTCGATATTTTTTAAGACATTACAGGGTATCCATACATTATCACCTTTATCTCTCTAATCGTTGCAAGTATTTGACACACACGTCGCGGTTTTCCTCGACAGCCGGTTTTTCGCAATTTTCCGACCATCATATGGCATCGTATTTAGTATTAATACCTTTGAAATACTAGCTACGTCTCTGTAAAATTTCTGATAATGTATATTATGTAACATTGTTAAAATTAATTTTCTTGGGAGCCAACAAGTATTTATTGCAAGATATTTTATTGATCTTGATCATTTTTATGTTATAATATTTTTTTAAATACATTATCGTGTCACTGTATATGTGTAAATATATCATTTATATATTTTATCAATTATTAACTTGATACATGTTGGCAAATCTTGTTTTTATTCTCACTGTTGTAAGAGGTCAATTGAATGAATATGGTTGATAGAATATATATTATATATGTTTTGGAATTATGTTACAGACAGTGGCTATGTATTGACTTTCAAATCAGCTGACGATGCAAATCTACAGCTCTCCAAGTATGGCGAATATTTATATGAACACCTGATAATATTTGCACCAACAGTCGAAGAGTTTGGCGGTGCTTTGAGTGTGGAAGCAATAACAGAATTCATCGATGGTGGTGGGAATGTTTTGATTGCTGGCTCCTCCCAATCTGGTGATGCTTTACATGAATTAGCCTCAGAATGTGGCTTGGAGATAGATGAGGAGGGTTCCACTGTGATTGATCATATGAATTACGATGTCTCCGATAACGGTCACCATACCACTATAGTAGCAGATCCAGCTAATCTGATAGATGCTCCAGTTATTGTTGGAAGCAAAAACATCCCTCCGTTACTCTATCAAGGAACTGGACTGATTGCGGATTCGGAAAATCCTTTAATTTTACGCCTATTATCAGCATCCACTTCGGCATATACCTACAATCCAGATCAAGTGATCAAAGAGTATCCACATGGCGTTGGTAAAAATACTTTGTTGATAGCGGCTCTACAGGCAAGGAATAATGCCCGAGTGTTGTTCTCGGGCTCGATATTTTTCTTTAGTGATGAAGCATTCACCAGTCCTGTTCAAAAAGGACAAGGTAAAGAAAATAATAATGAAACGGTTAAATTCTTTGCAGTCACTTTTTCTAGCAGAAAATTTAACAGAAGATTATTACTAGTCGCGACACTTTATAATATTAGCAATATTTATTATTTTGAAATTATTTGAAAATAATTTTTTTACAGGTGGGCAGAGGTACGAGAAATCTGGTAATCAAATAGTAGCCAAGGCCATGGCACAGTGGGTATTTAAAGAGAACGGTGTCATACGGGTGTCGTCCGTTCACCATCACCGGGTTGGCGAATCGCAACCACCGGCCGCGTACACAATTATGGATGACGTGGTGTATTCAATCGATGTCGAGCGACTGTCGGACGGCAAGTGGGTGCCCTATAAGACGAACGATTTACAGTTGGAATTTGTGCGAATCGATCCATTTGTACGTATGACCATGAAGCCGGTAGGAAACGGCCGTTACGAAGGCAGATTCAAGATCCCCGACGTATACGGAGTGTACCAGTTCAAGGTAGACTACAAGCGCGTCGGACTGACACATCTCTACAGCACGACTCAAGTGTCTGTGCGTCCACTGCAACACACGCAGTACGAACGCTTTATACCGAGTGCGTTCCCATATTACATAAGCGCATTCTCCATGATGGGTGGCGTGTTCCTGTTTTCTCTTGTATTTCTCCACTACAAAGACGAAACGAAATCCAAGTCTGAGTAATTTGAATGTTTCGATGTTTGCGAATATTTTCATCGTTTATCTCTTTTTGATATTTGTTTTGAAAAAACACAGTATATCATTTCGTTTTTTAACATGATACACATACTGAGGTGAATTCAAGAAAATGAAAGGTTTTATTTTTAAAATCAATATATTACTCTTTATATTTTAGAGTATATTGAATTCACTATCAACTTTCTTTTTCAATGCAGTACTGAATGAAGAGTGTAATATTATGTCACAAGAATTGCATTTCTACGTGTTAAGATTTTACAGTGCTTACAAAAAAATAGCAATTTTTTTGAAGAAGAAAAAAAAGAACATTTTTATGCAATTTTCTTTAAAGAATAGAATACTGTTTCTATTTATATAAAATGCATTGCAATAGATTTTTTGTACATAATATTAAGAGATCTTAACAGGAATAAATAAATGTTATCTAATCACTTAATTATTATGCGTATAATAGAATCAATTTATGATTAAATTATTTAAAATATATTTGATATTTTATATATAAAAATCAGAGATTATCTTTTTCTTTATATATAATTTATTATTTATTATGATTTATCTTGTCAATCAGATAGATTGATTAATTATTGAATAGAGAAAATATTTTCGACAAGTTTATTTTGTAAAATTGTAAATAATCAATTATTACATATGTACTTTGTACATGGAATATATTTAGAGATTTTTGGAACTAAATGTTTGTTCTCATGAAAATTTCATATATTAGACTGCGATCAAGACTGCACTACAAATGCTTCGAGACATCATTCTTTCTTTATTCTTATAGAAGATAGAACAAAGATAGAATGATGTTCGAAGCATTTGTAGCGCAGTCTCGACCACAGTCTTAGTAGCCAATCAAACGAGTTATAAAATTGGCGGGCTTCTCGCGCATGCGCTATGTAGCGGCAATGATGTAACGATGAAATATGAGTGCGAACAGGAAGATTTAAATAAATAAATAAAATAAATTTATATTAATATTGATATTTATAATTAACACTTTAAAATATATATTCACGAATAAACTTCTAGATAATGTTTAAACGAACGGTTAAAGTGAGAGTACTGTGAATAACATCGGTTTTTCTTTTTACTAAAACCTTCATTCCACTAGGAGCGCAGTTGACGCGCGCATGCGCGAGAAAATCGACGCTCCGGCTAGCAACACTGCAGCCAATCCGGACAAAGCCACCGAAAGATTTAAACTTCAACGTATAGTTGAATCATTTCATCGTCGAGTGATTGTTCGACGTTCGCTGGCACGTTTGTTCCGGCTGATTTCACAATTGAATATAAAAGTCAAATAAACAAAACGCAATAAGAAGAGAAGATATTGGAAGCGGCACGACATTGACGCTTTGATGAGTAAAGTTTCGGATGTGAAATATTAATTATAGTTGAACGTAAGTACGTTGGGCATCATGGCCTTTTCTTTAATCTTAATTCTACAATAATAACGGATCTCGTACATGTAATCTTGTTTGAGTGATAAATTGTAATATGGAAATGTGTTTCTGCGTTATTTGCACAGACATCGATAGATAATTTCTTTACTATTAAAATATTAATACTATTTTTCAATTTTATTGCCTATAAGTGTAAGATTAATATGTTGCATCATTATATAAACTTATTATACAAACTTTTCAATTTTCTCACCTTTGTTTTTTTTATTATGATTGCTTTAGATCACATATATAATATTAGCAATGAGTTGAAACAATTTCTGTTGTCAAATAAAGGGATGGCATCAGTTACCGTTCACCTTGAAAAGTATAAACATAAAGTATTAATATATCTCAAATTAATAAAGATCTAGAAATGATAATTCTTGTACTTTATAGTAACATTTGGTTCATATTTATTTATCAAATTATCTATGTCTTTCTCAGTTATAATAGTTGAAAAAAATATTTAAGATACAAAAGCAGAGCTTTAACTTGGAAAAAAAGGAAATAGATTTAGAAAACTTTTTTTACTTTATTCTTACTTTAGTATTACATCTTCTATCTTTAAAATATTTCGTATAAAGTTACAAAGTATGAGATTTAAGATTTCAAATTTTTATATTCCAGATATTTGTTAGCAGCGCTGTTATCGAATGAAATAGAGGAGATTAGATGAAATATTTTATATATTTTGACGTACTGCAGTGATCTTTTTATTTTATGACTTGATATATACTTTTGGATAAGATTCATATATTTACATCCTTGATATAATGGCAGAGTATTGTAATTTACGAGCACCGCAATGGATAGACTTTGCTCAAAATTGTAGCCCTGTACAGATAAAGGATTTTTTTGAAAAGGAACATACAATTCACGAACGTATAGAAAAATATATAGAAGAACCTTCTAGCTCTACTGCTGAAAATATGGAAAATACTCAACCTAATATCGCATCTCAGATGGATGTTTTGTCTGTTAACCCACAGGCACAAGCAGATTTGGATATTATAAAAAGTACTCCTGTTAAGGTAATTTCTCCAAAATATCGTCATAGAGAGAGAGTAGTAACAGAAGCAACTTATGATCAAGTGTTTAATGAGGCGGTGAGAAAACTAGAGCTCTGTACAAAGGTGCCTAGAAAAGATATACTAAATAAATCTACTCAAGAGCCTAAAATTTTCAAGACTCCAAACTTGCCTAAAATTACTAAATCGTCCAGATCTGTTGGAAGTGCATTGAACAAGAACACTCAATCTAATCAAAATTCTACAGGAAAATTTACTAAAATTAATAAGACAGCAAGCAATTATATGAAGAAAATATCAGTTAAAGAATCCCTAGAGCAAGATAAAAATTCTGCAGAGAATGATACTTTCAAGAAACTCGACGATCCAGTAGATGAGTCTAAAGATGAGAAGGACAAACAATGCAACAAAGACGATAATAAAGAATGTAAGGAAGAAAATAATGAAGAAAATAATGAAGAACATAATGATGAAGATAATAAGAAGTTACAAAATGGACAAGTAAAATCTACTGACAATAAAGCAGAAAACAATCAAGACACTGTAGATGCGAAAAGTAATCCAAGGCAGTCTATTAAGCATGCCACAGTTCTTACCTGGCAAAATCATAGACGAAGCAACATGCACAAACGTAGAACGTCGGTCAACAAGCAATACATCGGATTAGCGGAGGCAGTGTCACGCTTCCAAACCGAGACACCCAAGCGTTTCCGTACCAGAAGTAACAAGGATAATACGATGAGCCCATCGTTTTACGCATTAAAATTGACTCAAAACCGTTTAAAACCAACAGTACCAATCTCGCCGGCGCTCATATCAAAGAATAGAGTACGTCCCGTCACTGTTTTGAGCCAGGAAGAACGCGAAATGCAGGAAATCGAAAAAATGAAGAAGAATCGGATAAAGGCCAATCCGATACCGGCTAACGTGCTGCGGGGTCCGCGCGCTACGACGAAGATCAACGGCGTCGCGAAGAAGCAGATGGTAATTACAAATGCTTCTGCGTTGCAACCTGACGAAAAGATCAAAAGCTCGCAGTCCAAGAGTCCACATCGCGATAAGAGTCCGAAGAATACAGTTACAAAAGTGGTGATGACCAATTCCGAGGGCATCATCGTAGAACACGAAGAAATGGCATTTTTTGGTGTTCCCAAGAATACCACAAAGAATGTTACACGTGTCGTGCCGTTTAGTTTCGAAGCACGCAACAAGGCTTTGCAAACGAAGAAGGAGCTTAGATTGAAAAATATGAAGGAAGCCAGCGAAATCAAGGCGGAGTTTCATGCTAGGCCGGCGCCGAATTTTTCGAAGCCGTCGAAGCCGTCGACGCCGTCGGCCAAGCAGCAACAGAACGCAAAGAGCCTGGTCGTACCGTCTCCGTTCAGTTTCGAAGAACGAAATAAAAAATTATCGGAGAAAAAAGAGCAGCTGGTGAAACAAATGCTTGATGAAGGCAAACGGTCGCGCGTGTTCCGCGCGAATCCGGCACCGGTTTTCAAACCTGTGATGATACGCGGTAAATCCAAGGAGCATCTTCCTTTAAGAAACAAGAGCGTGCTAAAGAACGAACACAACGTGGAACACAAATGTGAGAATCAAGAGAATAGAGAACCGAATGAAATTAATACTAATAAGGCAGAAGACGAGAATACACAGAGGACGGTAAAGAATTCCGTTTGCAACGATGATAAGCCAAAGGGACCGTTGAAAGCTCTTCCGTTGGAATTGAATACTGATAAACGGGTAAAAGAACGACGCGCATTTGATGAGAATTTGAAACGTAAGGAATTGGAGGAGGAAATGAAACGTCAGGAGGAAGAAAAGAAGCAACTGGAGCATGAAAAACAGTTAAAGGCGGAGCTTCGCAAATTGGCGGAAGTCAAGGCCAAACCGATGCCAAAATATAAGCTGCCGATTATCGCTAAATCGACGAAAGAGCTGACCAATCCACAAAGTCCTGCATTTGCAAGTAAACTCAGAGCTAAACAGAAATATGAAACGTCATAAAAACATTGTATTTTTTTTTTTTTTTTTTTTTTTTTTTTTTCAAATTTATATGGTATTTTACTTATTGTGTACATTTATATAAAGGACAAAGGATTACGACGTAAATATTATAGAGTATAAATAAACGCATGCTTTAGATTTTTTTATCATATATCGTTCTTTTATATAATGTTACTCTATATAATCTTCATCTGCAATAATTCGTGGATTTTTAATATTTTAAATAGAAAAATAATACTATGCTCGTTTGCTGTATTCGCTGGGTGCCATTTTATTCCATTTCAATTCCAACCGATCTGAGCTCTGTAAACTTGTATAATATAGCTTTTAAAAAATGATCAACAGTTTTCTCTTAACAATTTCTCACTGTACATTACAATCGTACATATTAGCTTGTACATATATATATATATATATATATACAATGTATATATGTATGAGTATGTATTGTGTATACACACATACACACACATATACAAAAAGCTTCATTAACAAATATTTGGTATCTGTATATTCCATGTCTGAGTATATTCTATATCTCGTATATATTCCATTGTATTCATTCATACTACTCAGACTTGTAATATTGTATCTCAAATAAAATGGAAATTTTCATCTTGCAGATTCTTTAGCAAATATATGAGCTTTCAGATAATTGATCAAATTCATTTTTTGTAAATTTTTAATTTTAATATACCAGAACACACACACACACACACACATATAATTAATATTCTGGTATTAAAATTAAGAAGTTTACAGAATATGATCAATATGATTAATTAATATAGTTTCTGAAAGACTCATCTGTAGTTGTTCTTTTGCATTATTAATTTCAGCATTAAAAAGATAAAATTTTAATAATTTTCTCTTAATAAAATATATAATTTCATCTCTATCATACACAACATAAGGAAGAATCGATACATAGTTTGTCTTTGTGAACTATGTGATCGGCAAGCTTTTAAATATGCATTACATATTACTATATAGAGCAAATTTCAAACGCGAGATTCATTTGTGAATGTCATTTGAAAGTTAACATTTATGAATCTGCAATATAGAATTTTTTTATATTGTATTATTTAACATTCTATAATCAAAGTTATGTACAAATAGAGAAGATAACCTACGCACGCAAGCGCGAAAGTTTCACTAAACATAAAATATGTATGCTAATGGACTATACTTTTAAATAATAGAAAATTAATATAATCGCGGATTGTATTTGACGATGAGTTTGATTTCGGAGCATTTACAAATATATTATTTCGACAGCGATAGCTTAACAAAATACATCTGTACTTGCATTACATAAAATTAAAATTAAACGTAAAATTTACACGCGTCGCGATGCTAGAATCTTGTACATATAAATAAATATTCCGATTTATAAGAAATACGTTGCGCTCTATGTAGATTGGCTAGATCGGTGAGATCGTTTAATGCGATCGCTAAGGAATTTCTATCGCGTTCGATCATTTATTTCAATGCAAACGGTAGCAACAATGTACAAGAACGATATACATTATACAACGATTTCTTCGCTTGGTCGTAATAAATTTTTCGAATAATTCACACGCTGTGCTGCGTTCCGTTTCGCGCGTTCCGTACACTATACCAATTGTTCCGAACTGGTGGCACTAAGATCAAGCAAACGCCACGCGGCCTTGGGATTGAGTTCCGTTGGATCGCGACACATTACCCAGACATAATTGACGCGCATCACTTTCTGTGGATCTCCCTCGATCACCTCGTTCTTCGAATTTTTCACGCACATGATTTGTTGAGATTGAAAACTAATGATTAAAACCGGCCCCTGTTCCATCATCTTGCCCATCATTAGATCCACATTGTCGATATCTGCGATCGATTGTTAATTCTCTTTTACTGCTATTATGATCGTACAACTTATAGATAATGAGTTTACAAATGCATACCTAGAATTTTACTATCCGAATAATGTCCTAGTTTCTTCACTTCCTTATGTGGCTGTGAGATTATATTGTAAGGCCCTTCGTGACACCAATCCTTTAGAATCTCGAGGTCGCCCCTGACCATCGCTTCGAGAATATTCGGAATGAAATCAGTCTCGCAGTCCTTTAGAAACTGAATTTTACTAAAATTAGGATCTAATTTACAGATCTCTGTCAGAGTCTCCGATAGCTCGGTCTTTTGAAACAATCCGCCTACAATATCCGAAACCTTATCCGTAAGCAGTTTGGAAGCACGTAATACAGCATTATCCGACTCGTCGTATTTCATTTTCCAGTCCATTACTTTATTCACATATGGATTATTATCCTGTAAAAGAACATTAAGTGGAATTAAAGTATTTTTCAATTATTAATTTATTACATTTATCTCTATTTGTACATTCCATAAAACTTTTACAAAATACTGTATAATGCATAGTAAATACCTTAAATTTTTGCCAAGCATTGGAAAACATAAAGTCTTTATGTATCTCTACACCGGTCGATTTCTGATCAGGCACAATTTCTCTAGATTCTATTGACAATTCGTTCCTCTTTCGTAGCTTTTTAGGTGGAATATAAACTTTGCCTGTATCAAGGAATAATGAAATTTAATCCTGTTCTCTATTCTCTGTCTATTCAGCCAAATCTATCTACCTAGAATTCCATGTTGATCAAGTTCATTTCGTACAGCCTCCGCAGTGTGCGATATTGTTTGAAATGCACCCGTCTTACCAAGTGCTTGGCTCTTTTCAGAAATTGTCTCTGCCGCATCTTTGGCAGATTTTGTGATCTCTTCGCCCAACTGGCCAGCGCGTTTGCCCAATTCAGTCTTACTTGCCTCCTCAATAACTTCTTGCACCTTTTGAATGTAAACTTGTAGAATTGTATAACACTATCACTGTGTATAAGTCGATTGTACATATATATATTATACCTTCTCTTTAAATGTATCTAACTTTTCCTTAATAACTTCGGAACCTTTACTAGCTTCAGATTCAACAGCTTGGAACTTTTGTCGTGCTGTGCGTAATGCTTCCGATTGCTCCAATTTCTGAGCCTCCTCTCTAAATTTCTTTAAAGACTCCTTCATTTCCTTGTTCTTTTGCATCTCTTGTTTGATATTTTCGATAAACTGGGATAAGAAGCTTGGTCGTCTTGCTGGATTCGAATACAGTCGAATCTGCAAAAGTATTTTTGTTAATTGTCAATGTTATTATTCACTTTTAAAGCAAACAACTTACAAGCTGCATTTGTACATTGAGCATTTCCATCGATGACGATTGAAGTGTACATAACGACAAACGTTCTCTCGAGCCATTTCTCAAGTTTCTTGTTGCTTGTACCGATCTCGTAGCTCCCTTTAAGCTTGCTCTACAAGATGCAATATTCTGAAACTATTGCAACATCAGTTAAAATTTTTATTTTCAACAACGATCGTTGTTTTGAGCAATTTTATTAATAATCGAAAATTCGTGAATTTTTTGCTTTATTATTGCTGTAAATTAAATAATAATATTAATAAAAATATTTTACTAAATTCAAAAATAATATAATATGCATCATTCAAGTATATATCATTATTAGCACAATTTATCAAATAGGCGTGGATCAAGTCATTAATACATTTTTCTAATTAAAATAAATTCTGAAATATCGCAAATTATTTTAATTATCGCATGAAATACTCGCAATCGTCGAACTTTACGAATGAGAGCTTTTAAGGAAATATAACCTTTATGTCAATGCAAAAAACACCGGTTTTTGTAAACAAGGTTATGAATTTATACATGACTGTCAAATAACGCAGACACAGCGTTTAGTTGATGAGATAACGTTATCGAATGACATCGGTTTAGTTAGCAATTTAATTTATTTACCATTTTACGAAAGATTTGTCTGTGTCGCCTGCGAAAAATCCTCGTGAATGCGCCGAATATTGATGATGAATTCGCTCGATCACGTTGCGCCATCTGTCATTAAATATGACAAGCTAGTCGTCTCCTGAAGTCGCATGTCGCATATCTTGAAGTTCAAAGGTTAGGAAATATATGTTAGACCGCTTGTATGTATATACATATTGTCTTTTTTTAAAACAAATATTTGTATTTTTACTGATGAAATCTGCGCACGACATGCGCTATATTTGGTGTCTAAAATTTAATTTTTAATTAAATTTTATTAGTAAGTGCTTATAAATATGTTTGGTTTCTATGCAGTTGAGAAAAGATACATCATAAAATAATAAAATTCAAGAAGTCAAGTGCCAATTGTAGATGATAATTGAGCTACAACAATATGGCTTCCGATTTGTGATTTGTTGATTTCATTTAAAATATTTCATTGGTCGTTTCCATATCGACTAATGAACTGATGACTCTGTCTATGTATTTTATATGCTATGGACGAATATAATTTTTATGCGATTTACAACTCCATCTATGTTATACATATTTATATATTTAAATATAGAAAAAAAGTACATACATATATATACATAAGAAATAAAAAAATAAACTTAATCGTATCTTGATTGATTTCACGAACAACACATTACAAAATGTAACTATGCCTTTATAAAAATAAAACAATCCGACGTAACGATATTGTAGATGTTACAATTGACAGGTAAGAAGGTAGAAAATACTGAAGCGAGAACGAAAGAGAGATTATGTTTATTTTATTTATTTTTTTTGTCGAAGAGAGACGCTCGCGTGCGAAGCTGCGATGCGCAGAGAAGATGCGCGAGAAAGAAAGAAAAAGTGGGAACGGGAAAAGGAAGGGAAAACGACAGAGAGAGAGAGAGAGAGAGAGTAGGGGAAAAACGAAAAGAAACGACGAATCGGCGCGACAGCACGACAGTAGTTGAACGGTAGTGGTGCAGAGACTTACATCTCGTATATATATATATATATATATATATATATATATCACAGCATAGGTATAGGCAACCGAGTCACGGCACGCCGAAATCTTGCCTGTACGTAACAAAGTGTTTCTCTAGTATTTCGTCGTGAGAAAGAGTGAAGTGAAAGGAGAAGTGGTGCAACGAGAAGGAGACGCGGGTCCCTGTAGTGGTCGTCGACGTCGTCGAGCGGATCGCGAATACCCGCGCGAAGTGACGGGTTTGACGATCGTCGTCGTCGTCGTCGTCGTCGCCGTTGTCCAGTTCGTGATCGTGGTGTAGTTTTCGCGTGCTTCCTCGTCGGTGTCGAGAAGCGTGCTCGCCGAGGAATGGCGTCGGACGAGGAGGTGGACGAGAGCTACGCAGGTGAGTGAGAGAGAGAGAGAGAGAGAAAGAGGGAGAGAGGGGTGAGAAAGAGAGAGAGAGAGAGAGAGAGAGATACACGCAAGACGGACGGACGTACGGCCAGACAGACAGACAGACAAAGAGACGTAGCTCCGGGAACGGAGAACGGCATCGGGACATTCGTGTACGACGTACGACGTATAGTGTATCTACAACGCGGGACGCGCGCTTTTCGGTACATCAATGGCTGCCGACGCATCTGAATCGGTGGACGCCACCACGCTGCATTTGCGAGGGTGCACTCTCCGGAGGAGAGCGATATCCTCGAGGCTGTGAATGCGCGCGAACGTTTGCTCGCGTGAAAGAGGGAAGGGACGGAGAAAGACACGCACCGCTAACCTTCTTTCGTCGATTGTCAAGCGACGACGCGATCGGAATCGCCGGGAAAGCTTTTCGAGAGAGAGAGAGAGAGATAGAGATAGATTATCATTTTTTATGAATACGGTATAAAAATGACATTACACGCTCCGCGGTTCTCGCGATCCTGTCAAAGTAGATCTTTTACGGATTTCACTGTATTTCGATAATCGTCCTTCGCTACATATTTTACGTAATATTCGTAAATATTCGTATAATTTCGAGTAATTAAGAATTGAAGAAATCGAACGCAGCCATGGTCGATTTGCAAATCTGACATGGTTGCACGTACGCTGTATTCGTGCTGATAGACAGATAATTTGACGCTTTTGTGTGTGCTTCTCTAAATCATTTTAAATATCGACGAGTATTCTTTAATAATACGCGGTGCATATGAGAGAGAGAGAGAGAAAAAGTGATTTTTTTTTTTTTTTTTTTTTTTTTTTTTAGTAATTATATCGGAGTTGGAACAATTTCCAATCGACGAAGCGTAATTATATTTACGCCATGTTACAACGTATGTAACACGCGTTCGCGCAAAAAAGTTATGGATCCGCGTTTCACATACACACGCGTCATATTGCGCGCGCGTGGTTCGTATACACGCACGCACGCACGCACACATAAATGATACAGCCGGCGTCTAACCTCCATCGCGACTTTGGCAAAAATTCACCGCAAATGAACGTGGATTTCACGCGATCATGATCATTTGTTCTTGGTTGATTAAAATTTCGACAGAAATCAAGCATTTTATATGTGCGTGCGGATACGTGTGTATGTATATAAGCGCGCGCGCGCGCGTGTTTGTGTGTTGCCTGTATATCAAATGTAGTATGTATGCCTATATTAAAGAAAATGGCGGACGCACACTCGCACAAAGCGGAACGTTGATTAATTCAAAATCACTTTGGCATTTGCGTGAGTCTTTCTTTCGGCTCTGCCGATCGTGGATTTTATGTTCGCTACGTTCTGTTTTTTTTTTTTTTTTTTTTTTTTTTTTTATTTTCGCTCCCTTCTTTCAGCTTTTCGATACTTTTCCGAAATTTTCGTCGTCGTGTATATTATTAAAGATACACCGCGTATATTATACTATAGAGTGCAATTGATTCGGCCATTATTAAATATCTTTGCAAGTTGAGTTTTTCTCAGTGATAAATTCGGAATGCATGTTTAATCGAATTTATATCTTCAATTTTATTCAATTAGTTTCTCAAATTATTAAATATTATTGAGAAATTTATAATTTGCAAAATTTAAGATTATTATTTGCAAAATATACAGAAGGATAAAGAAATTGTAAAATAGATTGTAGAAAAATTTTTTTCGCATATTTATAAAAAGAAAAACTTTATTGTCATTTTTGTATAGCAAAGATATATTTTTTCTTTTATATATATATATATATATATATATATATATATATTTATATATATGTATATGTATGTATGTATGTATATATGTATGAGTGTTTACACATATAAAATACTGTTAAAAAAAATACTATTTTAATAACTATACATCAACTTCTAGCTTTACAAAACATTATAAATGCAAATAAAATGAAAAATAATAATAATTAAAACTAAAAAGATTTTCTATAATAATAAATTTAAAAATAAACATGTTTTTTAGGAGAGGATGACATGGATGAAACTGGAGGACAAATATTAACTGTTGGCCAGCAAGTAGAAGGCTCCTCGGATGCTGAAGAAATAAGATTAGTAAGTATATTCTCTTATAAGTCAAGAGTAATAATAATATAACTTAATCGTAATTATAATCATAAATAATATAATAAAAATTGATATTATTTTTTATTTTTACAATAATTATGATTTCTTTATGTTGATTTAAATTTTTTGAATGTGGTATTTAAAATTGTAAATGAAAATTGTTCTGTATAGGATGAAGATGACGATTATGAACCAGAAGAGCGAAAAAAGAAGAAGGGAAAGAAACGGAAAGCACGTAGCGAAGATAAGAAGGGAAAGAAAAAAAAGAAAAAGAAAAAATCTGATTCTGGGGATGTAAGTATAATTTTTCTTATACATTTACTGTAAAAGATTGCATGTTGTTACTTTCAAAAATCATAAAAAACAAAGATAATGTGTTTACATTATCTAACATTTTCGAAATTTTAGGAAAGCGATTTTGGTGGTGGTGGCGGTGGTGAAGCAGGCGATGTGGCTGGCGAGGATAGCGACTATGCAGTCAATAGAAAAAGCAGAAAGTCATCATCCAGAAAATCTTCCAGCCATAGCGCACCAACTACTCAAAGCCAAGAACCAACAACAGGCATGCCCACAATTGAAGAAGTGTGCAACACATTTGGCTTAACTGATGTACAAATTGATTATTCTGATGCTGATTTCCAAAATTTGACAACATACAAGTTGTTCCAACAACACGTCAGACCACTCTTAGCGAAGGAAAATCCCAAAGTATGTACTTTTTTCTTCTATTTTTTTAAGCCATTATGTCAGCTATAATCCCACATTTCATATTTAGTATAATAATTTATCAACTATAGTATGTTTACTTTAGTAATAATCTTTTTGTTTTGAATGATTAGGTTCCAATGTCAAAACTCATGATGTTGGTGGCAGCAAAGTGGCGCGATTTCTCTGAATTAAATCCACATACACAACCGGACGCGGATGTCTCGTCCACAAATGTAGACGATGATAATAGAAATGCTAGAGCGAATCGAAGTGGTGCTATGCAGGAAGCCGAAGACGAGGAGGAAGACGACGAAGATAGCGATAGGAAGAAAAAATCCCGCAGCTCGAGAGCAAAAAAGGGCAAAAAAGTGTCGAAAGTACCAACACTTAAGATTAAGTTTGGAAAACGTAAAAGAGGAAGCTCGGTATATATCTTATATATATATATGTTTGAATTAATTTCTGCACATTAATACATATAAATATTCAATTATATCACTGAATTTTAGGACGAGGAAGCGGAAGGTAGTGCAGCAGGTTCTGCGGCAGATTCTGATGTGGAATTTGAGCAAATGTTGGCCGATGCGGAGGAGCCTCCTGGCGCTGAGAATAACAAAGGCAGCGTTGATGAAACTGGTGTCGAGCCGCCGGCCGAGCCACCGGTTCGCAGAAAGGCGAAAACTAAAATCGGCAATAAAACCAAGAAAAAGAAGAAAACAAAAACTACTTCCAAGTTTCCGGATGGAGAGGAAGGTCTCCAGGTAGAGTTACACAGCATTTGCTTATGCGTTCATTGTTGTTTTAAACGTGCTTGCAAATCATGGACTGCCACAATAATCATCATTCTCATACTAAAAGCTTCTTGGAAATTTATTTATAATTTGCCAGTCTCGACGCATGTCTAATCATTGTGCTTTTTAATATTATCACAACTGTGATTCTTTACATTTGAATATGTACATTTAAATCTTATGCTAACTTATTAATAATTGGAAATAACTTGGTTGACAAAGAGATAAATTCATAGATTTGCTATAAAGAATAACATTTCTGATATTCTATATATATATATATATATATATATATATATATATATATATGTATAAATATATGTATAAATATATATATATATATATATATAAATTAATATATAAAAGTTGGCGGTAAAAACATGTTATACATGTGTGCACATACAAGTGAATATTTAGAAAACTTCAAGAACGCATATGCTACGTTGTCTGACTCTGCCTTAAAATAATTATAAATGTGTTTCTTTCTTCTCTTTAGTAATATTTAAAGCGGCATAATTACTTCATGCAACATGCTTAATTATTATTCTTCGATTTCATAGATATCTTTTATTCTGTAAATTATTTTCATTATTCCATTAATCTGACTAAAAAATAGATTAATTATTTTTTTTTTCTTTTTTTTTTTTTATTTTCTACAGACTGACCATCAGGATTATTGTGAAGTATGTCAGCAAGGCGGAGAGATTATATTGTGCGACACATGTCCCAGAGCGTATCATTTAGTGTGCCTAGAGCCTGAATTGGAGGAAACACCTGAAGGGAAATGGAGTTGTGCTCATTGCGAAGGAGAAGGTATTGCAGGTATTCGTGTCCTCCCAGCATACCAGCCTGATTTTCCTTGCTCCTGTCTAAATAAATCCTGCAACTACTTATCATTCAGTGGTATATAACTATATTTGTATCGTCAGGCCCAGCAGAAGATGATGACGAACATATGGAGTTCTGTAGAGTGTGTAAAGATGGTGGAGAATTATTATGCTGTGACAGTTGTACAAGCGCATATCATACACATTGCCTGAATCCACCTTTGTCGGAGATTCCTGATGGCGATTGGAAATGTCCTAGATGTTCTTGCCCACCTCTAAAAGGGGGGAGAGGTATGTTATTTATTAACAAAATATATCTCTTTAATAATGTTAAGAAAATATATAATATAGAATTCATTTTAATAATTTAAACGTTTTTTTTTTAATTCTAATTTTTATTAGTCGCAAAAATATTAACCTGGAGATGGAAAGAATGTTCGGATACGCCTTCGGAGGAACCTTCTACAAGCAAGGCTGCGCCAAAGCAAAGAAAAATGCGTGAATTTTTCGTCAAGTGGGCGGATATGTCTTACTGGCACTGCGACTGGATAACCGAATTGCAACTTGATGTTTTTCATCCACTTATGTACAGGTAAGAAATTCTTTCAGCAAAGATATCACTCGTCCAATTTTATACATAGATATATGTGTAATTACAATATATGAAATTTTATGTGTTTAGAAATTATTATCGTAAATATGACATGGACGAACCGCCGAAATTGGAGGAACCGTTAGATGAGAGCGACACACGCGTGAAGCGTTTAAAAGAACAGGACGGTGCCACTAACAGGGACGACTACAATTTGGAGGAACGTTTCTACCGTTATGGCGTGCGTCCAGAATGGCTGGTGGTTCATAGAGTGATCAATCATAAAACGCAAAGAGATAGCAAGCTGATGTATCTCGTGAAGTGGAGAGAACTCGGTTATGACCAGGCGACATGGGAACACGAACGCGTGGATATCCCCGGCTTGAAACAGGCCATAGATTATTACATGGATCTAAGAGCTGCAAACGGTTGCGATACTAATTCTTCACGTAAAGGGAAAAAGGGTAGGAAAAGATTATTAGATTAAATTTTGTTACTCGCACATGAGATGTGTCTTGTGCTCTTGTAAAAGAAATGAAATGCAATTCTAGGTAAAGGAAAGAAATCAAAAACGCGTGAGCTGATCGATGACGAGGAAAGGACTCCAAAACGATACACGCCACCACCAGATAAGCCAACGACGGATCTCAAGAAGAAATACGAGAGACAACCAGAGTATTTGGACCAAACCGGGATGCAATTACATCCCTACCAATTAGAAGTAAGCATCAAGAATAGATACAGAAATTTTATTTTTTAGAGTTTCTACGTTCTCGTTCTACAGCTTTACAATTTCAATTTATAGGGCTTAAACTGGTTGAGATATTCATGGGGCCAGGGCATAGACACAATCTTGGCCGACGAAATGGGTCTGGGAAAAACTATCCAGACTATAACATTCTTGTATTCTTTGTATAAGGAAGGCCACTGTAAAGGGCCCTTCCTAGTCTCCGTTCCCTTGTCGACTATCATTAATTGGGAACGTGAATTTGAAACTTGGGCACCTGACTTTTATTGTGTTACTTATGTTGGTTAGTATCAATATTTTTTTTAATAATAATTTTTAATGTATTTAATAGTTGATGATAAAATATAATTTTCCCTTATAGGCGACAAAGATAGCCGTATCGTGATTCGAGAAAATGAATTGACATTCGAAGAAGGTGCTGTGCGTAGCGGACGCGCTTCTAAAATCCGCTCATCATCAATCAAGTTTAATGTTTTGCTTACTAGCTATGAACTTATCTCCATAGACTCAGCATGTTTAGGCTCTATTGATTGGGCTGTTTTAGTCGTGGACGAAGCTCATAGACTGAAGTCTAATCAATCCAAATTCTTCAGATTATTAGCTTCTTACAATATTGCATATAAACTTTTACTGACGGGTACACCACTGCAGAATAATTTGGAGGAACTGTTCCACTTATTAAATTTCTTATGTCGCGACAAATTCAATGATCTGGCGGCATTTCAAAACGAATTTGCTGATATTTCAAAGGAAGAGCAAGTTAAGAAGTTACACGAGATGCTTGGTCCACATATGCTGAGGAGATTAAAAGCTGATGTATTGAAGGTTGGTAGCTTTTCTGTATAAATTGTGTAATATATTTGTGCAATTTAAACCATTTTATCATTTTTCATGAAATTATTAAAATTTTAGAAATATAAATATTTTAAAAACGATTTATTTACATCTCCAGATATAATTATATATTTCTTAATTAATGTATTATGTTAATGTTACAACAAACATGTATTTTTTTCTTTTACAGAACATGCCGAGTAAATCCGAATTTATTGTACGTGTCGAATTATCGCCGATGCAGAAGAAATACTATAAATACATATTGACAAGAAACTTTGAAGCTCTCAATCCGAAAGGAGGTGGTCAACAAGTATCATTACTAAATATAATGATGGATCTCAAGAAATGCTGTAATCATCCGTATTTGTTCCCTGCCGCGTCACAAGAAGCGCCGACCGGACCGAATGGAAGTTATGAAACTTCAGCATTGATTAAAGCAGCTGGAAAATTAGTTTTGTTAAGCAAAATGCTCAAGAAATTGCGAGACGATGGACATCGAGTCCTTATATTTTCTCAAATGACCAAGATGTTGGATATTCTTGAGGATTATTTGGAAGGTGAAGGATACAAATATGAAAGAATAGACGGTAATATAACGGGTTCGCAACGTCAAGAGGCTATTGATAGATTTAACGCTCCAGGTAAATATTTTCAAGATTAGTTTATATATACATAATTATTCACAATCGTTTTGTATAAGATTATATCTTTTTTCTCTTAAATTTGAAAATAAATTTTTTATGTCCTTTGCCTATTATTTTTATTATATATAAAATAAAATAAAAGGAAGGAAAAAGACTTCTTAATCAAAATTTTATTTGTAGGTGCACAGCAATTTGTTTTCTTGCTTTCTACACGTGCTGGTGGTTTAGGTATCAATTTAGCGACAGCTGATACTGTGATTATTTATGATTCTGATTGGAATCCGCACAACGACATCCAAGCATTTAGCAGAGCTCACAGGATAGGCCAGGCCAACAAAGTTATGATTTACAGATTCGTCACGCGTAACTCTGTAGAAGAAAGAGTAACGCAAGTAGCCAAACGCAAAATGATGCTCACTCATTTAGTCGTACGACCAGGCATGGGCGGCAAAGGCGCCAACTTTAGTAAACAGGAACTCGACGATATCTTACGTTTCGGTAAGCTCCTATTAATCTATAAGTTATATGCAGTTATAAGATGTATGTAATTGAAAATATTTACTGCCAAATTCTTTCAATTTTATTATAAATTATTAATTATGATAAATTCAACGGTGCATTTGTTTTATGTTAGGTACGGAGGAATTGTTCAAAGAAGAAGAAGGCAAGGAAGACGAAGCTATACATTATGATGACAAAGCTGTTGCCGAGTTGTTAGATAGAAGCAAGGAGGGTATCGAACAGAAAGAGAATTGGGCCAATGAGTACTTAAGTTCTTTCAAAGTTGCCTCGTATGTGACAAAGGAAGGTGAGACGGAGGAAGAGGCGGATACTGAAATAATAAAACAAGAAGCGGAAAATACAGATCCGGCATATTGGATTAAACTGCTTAGACACCATTATGAACAGCAGCAGGAGGACATCGCTAGAACACTCGGGAAAGGTAAATTTGCATTGATGTATAAAAATATATCTTTGAATAATATTGATATACGAAAGACACACGAATGTTTGTACATATCGAATTAATCACAGGTAAACGAGTCCGAAAACAAGTTAATTACACTGACGGTGGTGTAACCGGCGATCAAGGCGCTAGAGATGACCAACCATGGCAGGAAAATCTGTCAGATTATAATAGTGACTTTAGTGCGCCTAGCGATGACGATAAAGAGGACGACGATTTCGATGAGAAAGGAGACGGAGATCTATTGTCTCGTAGAAGCAGACGAAGATTGGAGAGACGTGACGAAAAGGACAGACCTTTGCCGCCTCTACTTGCCAGAGTAAATGGAAATATCGAAGTTAGTATTTAAAAAAAATATATATCCTATACATGCTCTTTTTATCATATTTAATTTATGAGTTTCTTCAGATATAAAAATTTGAAAAACCTCAAGAAAGAGATTCTTAGAATAAAATATTATACCGAAATAAGTTTCATTTTAAAGAGATATACATATTACAATTATTTTGTATACTTATATATATATATATATATATATTTTTTTTTTTTTTTTTTACACAGGTACTAGGTTTTAACGCTAGACAACGGAAAGCATTCCTCAATGCAATTATGCGCTATGGGATGCCACCACAAGACGCTTTCAATTCTCAATGGTAAGTTGTTTATTATATCATATCATTACTATCACGATACATTTGTGTTTTATAGAATCGAATTGTAATTTTTTATTATATTTTGTATGAATATTTATTATATGAGTACTATGTACGTATTAATTTATTACAACATTACAATGAAATAGATGTAATAGTCTGTTTTTTTTTTTTTTTTTTTTTTTTTTGTATTGTGTTTAACTTCATTAGTACTTTTATAAATAATACAATTTTCTATCTAACATTCTCTATCATTCAGGTTGGTACGTGACTTGCGTGGCAAATCTGAGAAGAATTTCAAAGCATATGTTTCGCTCTTTATGCGACATCTCTGCGAACCAGGTGCTGATAATGCGGAAACATTTGCCGACGGTGTTCCGAGAGAAGGTCTCAGTCGACAGCATGTACTAACGAGAATCGGCGTGATGTCCTTGATTAGGAAGAAGGTATCGATTGCACGATGAAGCGCCATTCCTTTATTCATTGTGTTAAAAGCATAAGATACAGGATATGTTGTTTGCAGGTTCAAGAATTTGAACACATCAATGGCTATTATTCGATGCCAGAAATGATACGCAAACCAGTGGAACCTGTAAAAGTGGAAGGAGTTGGAGATGCAGCGACTGGTACTAGTAGTACCAGTGCTACACCGGCTACCTCAAATGCTCCCAGTCCTAGCCCTGCTGCTACACCTACTCCTACTTCGACTTCTGGTACGAATAACGAGACTAACAAGACAAATTCCGATTCTTCAGAAGCTAAAGAAAATCGAGACGAATCTAAGGATAAAGAAGTTAGTATCCAATTTTGCTGTAAAATATTTATTTACTCAAAAAAGCAAATCTTAATCTTATCAGTTACCATTCTTGTAAGCATATATTAACAGATAATCATCGTTTATTTTAGAGTGGAGATGCGAAAGATTCGAAAGAAGATTCGAAAAAAGAGGACGATGAAGCGAACTCTGAGAAAGATAAAGAAAAAGAAGATGTCAAAAAAGAGGAAAAGGATGCCGAAACGGATACTGCAGATAAGGAGAAGGACAAGTCTGATACGAAGGATGAGAAAACTGTAACAAAGCATGATGATAAGTCAGAAAATAGTGAAAATAAGATGAAATCGGAACCGGAAGAAGATGTCGTTATTGTCAAGGATGATGAGGAAGAAGTTGAGAAGAAAGAGGTATTTATTCACGTGGGTGAAGAAACATGCATTTTTTCACCAACTTAATTTACATTTTTTTTTTATAGGAAAAAGACAAAGAGAAAGATGTAAAGGACTGTGATGCAGATATAGTAAAGCCTAAGCGTAAGTTTATGTTTAATATAGCCGATGGTGGATTCACGGAGTTACATACGCTTTGGCTGAACGAAGAGAAGGCTGCTGTGCCGGGTCGCGAATATGATATCTGGCATCGTCGACATGATTATTGGCTTCTAGCTGGTATCGTCACTCACGGTTACGGGCGCTGGCAAGATATACAAAACGATATTCGGTAATATAGAAACTTTCCGAAAACAAATAATGTCTCCAATAACTAATAATTACACTATTGCTTCAATTCTTATTACTTATATTTCTTAGTGTTAAAAATATTGAGATGGCATTTTATTTCTATAATTCCAAATCGCAGAATAATATTAAATTTAGTTTCAAGATTATAATGTCCATTCATAATTTCTTTCATTTAATGTTCCTTATATTAATAATTTCTTTCGTTTCTAATTGTACTCGATTATTGTATTTATTGTAGATTTGCCATTATCAACGAACCATTTAAGATGGACATGGGAAAAGGCAACTTTTTGGAAATAAAAAATAAATTCCTGGCAAGGCGTTTCAAACTCTTAGAACAAGCATTAGTAATAGAAGAACAGTTGAGGCGAGCCGCCTACCTAAATCTTACGCAAGATCCTAATCATCCTGCAATGAGTCTTAATGCGCGTTTTGCTGAAGTGGAATGTCTTGCCGAATCCCATCAGCATCTTAGCAAAGAGAGTCTTGCTGGTAATAAACCGGCGAATGCTGTGCTGCATAAGGTTAGTTCGATTAATCCGTAAATTGTTACATTTTCAAAACAAATGTTCTCAAAATGCAAAGATCTAGCGAATAAAAAAATGTGTGAATGTGCGAACTTGTATTTCGATAGGTGTTAAATCAGTTGGAGGAGTTGTTATCCGATATGAAATCGGATGTTAGTCGCTTACCGGCGACACTGGCTCGCATTCCACCAGTTGCTCAGAGACTCCAGATGTCCGAGAGATCTATACTGAGCCGACTAGCGGCGACGGCACCTGGTGGTAGCACTTCTCAGACGGGCCAAGCCGCGTTGCTGGCACAACAATTCCCGGCCGGTTTCTCCGGAGGACAGTTACCGGCCACCTTCGCGGGTGCAGCTAATTTCGGGAACTTCCGACCACAATACTCAGTACCCGGGCAACCACCGCAAGGTTTTACAGGTTTGTGATATGTTTATAATAATGGTAAATAGAATGTTTGTAATTACAAAGATATACAAATAAGAAAATAATTAATGATTGTTTGACTACGAATTTTTAATTTTCTTATTTACAGCCTGAATATTAAGTGCTGAAACACAATGGCTCAAACAAGGACTACAAATAGCGCAAATCGAGCTGTCCCGCGAGAGAATCGTTTTGCGCTATAATATTATTTTTCGTAAATTGCAGTTTTTAGCTGAATTTTTCTAGAAAAAGAATACGAGGCGATTTCCAAACGCGTAAAAACATAATACTTTATAAATTACGAGTTACATTCTGTATTTATTATGTGTACATTTGGCATCTAGATTCAAGAGTTCACATTCTTTGTATTTATACATACGTTCTCTACACCTAGGAAATGATATAGGCTATTTTCTTAAGTTTCTCCTTTAAGGACATGATTTATACATCTCGTTTAGCTTTTAACGTATCGCACACGTAAGAGTACCGGAGTACGTTATTTACTTAAGTCTATTTAAGACCTTTTAATTCAATGCAAATCTCCATGTCGTTACCTTTACGGTGCGCTAATTCAAATAATTTGTCACTTGTGTGTGTAATTTATTTATGTCAAATTTTTGCGACAATAGATTACGTGTAAGTGCGGTAAATTTTTACAACATTCACACACGGTACTTTAAGGGTTACGGTTTATTTCAATTTGTACGTTCATTGCAAGTGAACAGCAATCAGATTAGGTCAAGACTGACATTTGACAAGTAACTGAGGGAACCTTACTGCGTAATATACACTATCGTAATGCATGGGTTGTATAATATTTCGATACAATGCAGATCGTATTTTTCCTGTTTCCATTATTTTATATATTTGTTAGGATAATTTAAAGAATTATTTCGTGCTTTTGATAAGAAAGAAGGAACGACGGTTGCCAAAAATAAATTTAAAAATATTTTTTTTTTTTATTTGAGTGCGTTTTTATTGTATAAGAAAAAGAGCGAGTGATTTTTATTCTCTTTTGAATGAACAGATTTGCTTTATATTAAAATCAGACTCCATGCAACATGGTATTGTGCATTTTGTTGGCGTTTGTATAGTTTGAAAATTAAATATAAAAGCTGATATAGATGCATGACTTTGATATCTTTGTACATAATATTAGATCATCATATTTATAAAAGAAATCATTCGATAATATACACGATTAACAATCTACTAACTTGTAAATTTGAGAGACACCAGTTGTGCCCCATGCATTACCATAGAGTAAACTAATGCGATCGTATAACAAAATATCGACGATCTTAAATAAGCATACGCGTGTGTCGTTCAATCTTTTCTACCCCGTTTCAAAACTATAGAGAGAACCATTATACTTTCTCGTTAATAAACTTGCCAAATCATTGCTTTTGGCATAGTTAAGTTTCTAAGATTAGGTTTTAGAGTCTAGTTATGGAATTTGGAGGACGATTTGAAATACGCGAAATGGAGCGAATGGAATATTATTAAAAAGACAAAAAAAAAAGAATCGGTTTGTGTATGTATTAGATTTACTGGAATAAATTAATAATAATTAAAAGTGTTCGTTTACTAACGAATTGTACCTTTTAGAAATATATGTAATAAGAATTTTTATTTATAATAATACTATTTATTTTAATATTCAATACACACACATATATATATATATATATATATATATATATATATAAAATCAAATACTTTTCGGTTATAAGTTATATATATATTTCATTGTTATGTATTTAATTAAAAATTTTCATGTTTGATATATATATCCTTTTAATTTTAGAAATTTAATTAAATCTATTAAAATTACTTTCACCAAAATAGATAAAATAAAAAAATTGCAAATTTTAGTTTTTATAGTATCAAAATAATTAAAAAAATTAATACAATAATTGTGACTGTGCGTACTTTTTTGACAATAACAAATTTATATTAATCTATAAATTATATTATTAGCCGAAGATATTTTATTATTGGCTCTCACGTTCAAAATATCGTTTATTTAACATTCGCGATGGTTTGTGGCATGGAATTGATAAAAATAAATATAACAATCCTTACGGAGGACGAAGACAGAACAGAGGACGATGACAGAAAGAGAAGGTGGGGCTGATACAGAGAACGGGCAAACTAGATTCATTAGCACGGCGTCAGTGCAGCTGCGGCCAGGTCGAAACCTCATCGGTTCTCTGTATTCTCGGTTTAGTGGTTTCCGGCGAGTAATTATTGCCTGAAATCAGTGTTGCCCGAAATTTCCCTCTCTCTTTCTCTTCGAAAGGGCGATGAAGATCCGCTGTTGAAAGACCGCCGGGGAATAAAGCGGTAACAAAGAACGTCGATTTCCTTCGTTCTTGATGAACCCATTAACCCTTCGTTGCGTGTTTCGGATGTTGCAAATTTAGGCCGGTCTCTGACTATATATACATAAATGATATATAATCGAGAGAATCCTCTTTTCCGAAGATATTATTATTGATTAAAAATATTGGCTCGCTTGTTGGAAATATATCCCGGCTCTTTGAAAACTACCAGAGGGCTATGATATAGATAAATTTATGTATTATATATAGGATCACACTCTCACATAATATTTAGGACAATCTCTTTTGAAGCAAAAGGGTTCTTTTTGGGAGAATCTGTTACTCTTCTGTTATTTTAATAATTTTTCTATCATCGTTAATTATGGTTACATATTTATATAATTTTCTTTTTTTTGTGCACAATCATTATATAAGTTGCAATCCAAAAGATTAGCCTAGTTTCTTATGGAAGAGCTGGGGATTCGCAGTTTTTCGGGCCTCTGATAAACAGCATTGATGGGACACGTGGCTAGAATTGTAGAGCATCAAAAGAGGAGTAAAAATTTCCACAGGGCACGACCTTGTAGAATGAGTCGCCTGAGTACTAGGACTGTCCAAAGTTCCTATTATGATCACTCTACTAGTCTTGTCTGATTTCTCTGCATCCAGACTTCAATTAGGCAATTAAAATCTTTTGTTTTATTTTGTGTACTTCGTGAATACCCCTTTGCATTAATAAAAGAATTAAATGAGTTTAATAGGAATCCCGTTTTATACACGCATACACACATAGATCGGTATCATTAGTACCGCGACTAATTATGCTACGTGACTAACTATAAGGGTTAACAACGTCGGCTGGACAGACCGCGGGAGGAGGCGGGGGGGGAGGTACTGGAAAAGCGACTGGAAGAGAGCCTCCCTTTCCCTTCCCCGCGCCTACGGTCGGGCTTTGGTCGACGGTCAACCTATAGGCGTTGCCGCAGCGTGTGCTGGGAACGATTCGCGCGGCTCTAGCTGATTAATTAGAACCCTCTACTATCTCTCTCTCTCTCTCTCTCTCTCTTCCGGCCGAGCCATCGTCAAGGGAACTCGATGTAATTACGGGCATCGGCGCTGCGTATAGTCCGGGGGAGGCGAAGGGGGGTGAGAGGGTGGCGAGCAAGGGGATGAGATAGGGAGGAGAGATGCAAAATGACTGCGCGGGTTGGCCGGGAGGGGTGGCACCGAAAAGCACAGTAGTGGTTCACGTGGTAGTTACCGATGCGGAGAGGATAGGATATGGTCGGGATGGATATAGTCCGGATGCGGACGGGTTAGGATGGTCGGGAAAAGCCCTCCCTCCCCTCCCCCTCCCTCTCCCCCTCCCCTTCCCCCCGGTGGAGAGAGAGAAGGCGGTGGAGTTCGACAAACTGGATTCATTACGCCGCGGAAGGAGATGTAGCGGCGGTGGTAGGAAAGGGGGGTTGGCGAGGGACAAGGGGGTGGATGCAGAAGCGCGCGGAGAGTTGGAAAAGAGAGGGACGCGCGAAGGGAGGTGGCGAGCGAACCACCACCGGCGAAAGGGATGAAGAGGTAAAATTCATCTTCCCGTCAAGCTCGATTTTTGATTCGCGATCTTTCGATCGCTGTTTGATTTGCTTTTTTTTTTTTTTTTTTTTTCTTTTTCCAATTTTTCTTCTCCCAAAGAGAAAGTTTCTTCGGGACACGATCATATGTTTATCTTTTTTTCTGCCGATCGCTGGCGTTAGATATATTGTTCACATATATGGGAGATGTCTAAAATATATATTACTTTGTCATCTCTTTTTTTTTATGTGGAATAATTTTGTATACTTTTAAGCTCACTTTTAAAGCGTCCTGCCGTGAAACGCGGAGATTGATTTTGATGCAAATATTTGATTTAATGTTTGGGGCAAATTACAGACAATTTATATTTCGTGATTATACACATACGTGGAGAAAGATTAAAATAACGTATTTTTAACACTTATTGGACATTCGTTTGAAAAACTCAAATTCAATATTAGGATAAATTTGACGCTGTCAGGTAAATTAAGAGGCTAATTAAAGTTTTATCAGTAAAATTGGACAAAGTAAGTTTTTATAGTTTGATGTATTTTAATGCCATTAGAATCATTAAATTCGTTTTGGTTTTGTGTGAGAAACTTCTTAAGATTCTTTTTTCAATTTTTAATAAGAAAGGTGTCAAATCGACTAACGTCCGATGAGTAATTAATATAATTAAATTAGTCCATGTATTTAAATATATATTATATTTTTTTCGGGTTTTAAAGAGGTGCTTTTTATTACAAAATAGATGGCCATTTTAGGAACAGCTTATATATATATGCATATATAATATTCGATTGAAAAGTAAATGGTAGATTAATTTGGCGAACTTGTGTAGAATTCCAAATATTTTGCGTGAGAAATTCTGCGAGGAAATTTCTTCACCGCAACCACATCCTGAGTATTACCAGGAAGATTTCCAGTTAATTTACTTTCTATTGGGCTGGCCGGTTTCTCGTTGCCCATCTCTTTAATATGTCGATCTTCCTCCTCATCATCCCCTCAATCGATTTCCTTCTCCTTCTGTCTCTCTATATTTCTTGCTTCTCCGTTTCCTTCTGCAACCCAACCCTTCTATGGTCCTTATTTATTCGCGTCTCTTCCCACCATTATAGTGTCTATTACGATTTCCGATGCTTCCGTTTTCGATTTTTTTTTCGCAAAAAACCGTCTGAAAAATATCGCTTGTTATCCTAAATCTTTTATATTTATACACTTTTGTGTTGCATATTTCTGCTCTATTGTAATACATATCATTTTTTAGAAAAAATAAAATTGAAAGAAATAAAAAATATATAATTATATAAAAGAGAATAAATTGTCCACACATAATTATACATACATATATATTTTTTTATCATTTTTTCAAATTTCATTAAAAAAACACAATATAAAATAATTATTATTCTTTTCACTATTTTTCAATTATTTTCTTATTACTTCTCCTATATATATAAACATATTTTATATCCTAGACAGCACATAATATTTATAAAATACTTATAATAATTATTTAAATATTTTATATATATTTTTAAGATTTTATACTGAATAGATCATAAATCTTTATCATAAATATCCTAGCAAATATTATGAGAAATGTTTACAAAATAATTATTATAAATATTTATTTTTTTTAGTTATCGTAATTATTATATAAAATATTTCATATTTTCTATATTTTAAAAATATATCGAATAAAGATTTTTATAAAATATGTATAGAATATTTATGTAATATTAAAAAGATATATATATATATATATATATATATATATATATATATTTTCATAAATATATATCACATTATGTGCTGTCTGGGATATGTATAATTATATATAATGTATGTTTATATCTGATTATATATTTTTCCAGGGATAAGTATAAAAACCGATTAATAATTTGGAAACCTTGGAAACTCTTTTTATTAAAGCTTGATCCAATCTTTTGTGTTTATGTAATGATAGTTAAATTAAATAATTTCATCAAAGACCCTCTCTCTCTCTCTCTCTCGTTAGCGAAAATCATCGATCGCAATGATCAGTCATCTAGAATCGCATATTCACGTAAGCTCGCACCTTTTCTTGCATTACGTCCGATACAATGTGGTCTCGTTTCAGATCCGCTTTAAGTGATTACTGCACATTTCCATACGCGGAACAGAACGAAAGCCGAAGAACGGAAACAATGTATCCTCCCCGGAACAAGCGGCTCGGATATCGCGCATTGTACTCCCCGATATCACGGCGATTCGCTAAACAAAACGGCCAGTGGTTCGGCCACTCCTCCTCCCAAACATTTTCCCGCCACCGGGAAAACGGGAGAGACGTCCCTAAGCCTGAGCGCAACCCTCCTGGATCCCCAACCGCGGGGAACGAATGGCATTCGTTAATAACAACAAGCGATACGAGATGCGCTTTCACGTCGGTGAACCATAAAGCTCCCCGCATATTAGAGGCTATCTGCACATCATCTCATTTTATTGAGATTAAGATTTCGTTACGACTGATAATCTATAGTTGCTACATAATAAATTATAAAACAAATTAACACACACATATTCTGATGAAAAATATTTTCAGAGTTTTCTTATAAAAATTTTCGGATTTTTTTATATAAATTGGCGCACTTTTCAGAAATGTTTTTTTAGAAAAGAAATCTGAAAATTTATGAGTAAATTCACATTTTATTTCTCGTATTTTTTCAGATTAAAAAATATCTGTGATAATCTTTGATATATCTAAAAATACCTGAAATATTTTTACGATATGAGAAATTCACCATTTGTCAGCTTTTATTTTTTTGCCTTTATTCATATATTTAAAATATATAAAATATATGACAATATGCAACATTGCAATAATTAAAATGATCCGGTTTTAATTAAACTTTAAATATAGTATTTACAAATATATAAATAAATATATATATATATATATTAGAAAAATAAAATTTTTTATCTGACAATGAGATTCATTTTGAAGTGCGGGAAAAAAGCAAAAATAATATAAAATGAGATCTGAATTATCGACCGAGTGTTCCACGAAGTTCCCCTTATGGCCGTCAGGGAGCGTTGTCGTCGTCGATAAATATATATCAAACATATTACATATGTGATTTGTCGAATGTCACGCTCAGCTGGTTGTGTTCGACGATGATTAACGGTGTTGTAAAAATATTGCATAGGATTTCGATTCCGGTTAGTTGGTCGTAAACGTCAGCGTGATTGAAAGTTGAACGTGAATCGCGAAATCATGGAAAAGTGGACGTCAAATCGCGCCTACGTTTTTATCATATTTTTGACATCTCTTTATGCGAATACCGGTCATTGTTTACAGAAAGATACAAAGACCGATTCATCGGTGCCGATAGTACTTTGGCATGGAATGGGTGAGTTTTTTCGCTACAGATAATAATTATAACTAATATAATTATTAGTTTATTTACACGAGCAATATTTTTGATATCCATAAATTGAAAATTTTTATTAATTGTCAAATGTGTTCATTCAATCTAGTTTCAAAGGAATTATAATCTTATCTAATGAGACACGATATATATTTATCAGCGTTTATTGCACACGTATAAATATTGTGATATTTTCGTTATCGCCTAAAAATAAAGTAAGTTATAGATAAATTTCTTTTTATAATTATAGATTGGTAAATATCAATTGACTTAAAATTAATATTAAAATAAAACAAGTATCTTTTGTGTTTTTTATAAAGTTATTTTGTAATTAATGTCAAACTTTCTATTACAAAATTTAAGCTCTTATCTTGGATATTATTTTTTTTTAATATTATAAATGTAATGTTTGCAAGTGCATAGAATTTTTGAAATGTTTATTATAATCAATCATTGCTTTTCAGAATTTTCAGAATTATTTATAATGATTAAAACATATGCTTTTCAGGTGATAGCTGCTGCTTCTCTTTCAGTCTTGGAAAAATAAGAGATGTTCTTCAAAATGAAATACCTGGAGTCTATATCAATTCTATACGTATTGGAAATAACATTATAGAGGTTAGATAAAAAGTTGTGAATCAAAAACATATTCTATCAGAAAATAGTCAAAATTATATTTTAAAAATATTATAGTAACATAAAATTTATCTTACTTCTTCTTAATCTTTTTATATTTTCACTTTATATATTATTTTATCTAATTTAATTAATTTATTTTAATATTTATCTTTAATAATAGATTTAATAATGAAATTTATATCGCCTTTAATGCAGAATTGACATGTAAAATCTTTTTTAATCTAGGATGTTGAGAACAGCTACTTTGGAAATATTAATGAGCAAATTAAACATGTGTGTGAACAGCTGTCGCAAGATCTCAGACTTCGAAATGGATACAATGCCATTGGTTTCTCTCAAGGGGGTCAATTCCTGTAAATTGCCTTGTTTATTTGCAACGATATAATTTTAATTAATATTTTTTTATGTATACACAAAATCATTTTCTTAATTTAATTGATAGGCGAGCGGTAGCGCAAAGATGCCCCGATCCACCGATGCTGAATTTGATATCTTTAGGCGGTCAACATCAAGGTGTTTTCGGGATACCAAAGTGTTCGGACACATCTCGATTATGCAATTATATGCGGCGGATGCTGCGTTTCGGCGCATATTTACCGTAAATACTTGTTACTCCTTTCGAAAAAAATTATTAAGTTTTGTTAAGTATTGTTTAATAGACTAGAATTAATATTAATTTTAATTAATTTTATTTAAATTTTCAATTAATCATTAATATTAATTTTAATAGATTGAAAAAAGAAAGAAGGAAATTTATATCTAATTTTTCTTTTAGATATATTCAAGAAACATTGATACAAGCTGCTTATTGGCATGATCCTTTAAAGGAAGATGAATACGAAAAGAAAAATATTTTCCTCGCCGACATCAATAACGAAAAGTTTATCAACACGGTATGCGAATCAGCCTGGTTATATGTATTGGAATTTTCAATTCTATTAGAACGTAATAATCGAGATGTACAAAAAAAGACCGTACCATATTAAAGTACTATGATACAGAATTTTAATGACGTCATTAAAATTATAATACAAAGACAATGATTAAAAATATATTAAATAATATATCAAATAATAAAAGTATATATAAATATATGATTAAAAATATATCTTCCTTTTATTTATTTATAATTGTCATCAGGTATATAAGGACAATCTTCAAAAGCTCCAAACTTTAGTTCTTGTTAAATTCGAAAACGATACGATGGTTGAACCAGCGGAGTCGGAGTGGTTTGGATTCTACAAACCTGGTCAAGCGGAGGAGATACAAAAACTACAGCAAAGCGAGCTATACTTGCAGGTACATAATAAATTGCACGCCTCGATCAATTAAAAAATTTAGAGATATCGTATTTATTTGGAGATACCGTATTAATAATTAATGCGTATGTTATTGTTAAATATTTTGTCTTGATTCGTAGGACCGGCTCGGATTACGCGGGATGGAAATGGCCGGCAAAATTCGCTTTCTTTCGTTACCGGGGGATCACTTACAATTCACGCTTGCCTGGTTCGTCGAAAATATTGTTAATCAATATTTGGTGTAATTTCTCAATGAAACATCCGCGCGTTCCATCAAAGTTTAAAATACTCTAGAATTAGGTCGTAAAACGATGTATATATATAAATATGTAAAACAAAAAAAATTTTTTTAATAAAATTTTTTTTTCTATTATATATTAATTATCTTTTATATTTGAAATAATAATTCTCGCTCTTTCTAATTCTCCGTTCTGATCGAACATTCATTATTTACTTTGCAGGTCAAATATCTTGCCTTTTAATCTACAATTTTTTTCTAATAATATATTGAAAATTTACAAAAAAAAAAAAAAAATAAAATATAAAAACTTAACTGAAAGTGCAAAGTGTTTCTGATCAACTTATTTTTCGATTTTTGGATTTTTTTGTGATACAAACAATGGTCGAAAAATTTGTAACGTGAAGGGGATAATTTCGCAGAAAAAGTCTATAATATAATAATATATATTACATATATAATTAATAATAATATATTAATAATAAAAACAAATATATAATAATAATATAACAATATAATAATAAATTATATACACGAGAGATAAATTTATGGCAAAATTTATTCCGTCAGTCATTCTTCGTTCTCCCAATTTATTTCAAGCTCTCCTGATCGTAATTTCACTCTCTCCTTCTCTTTCTCTCGCGACGCGGAATAATAACGCGTTGCAAAACCGCAGAGGGCCGATCGAAGAGGAGAGAGAGAGAGAGAGTCCGCAAAAGAGAATGCAACGTAATTCGTACTGTTCATTGTCGCATGACGCGATTGTATATAGAATAGAGGTGGTAGTATGGGAAGGAGGGTGAAAGAGAGGGAAGAGGGGGGGGGGGGAAGAGAGGAGACGACAGGAGAACGCGAGGCAAGCAGAGGCAGGAGGGTGCGCCGTCCTCTTCTCCTCTTCCTCTCCCGTCTCTCCTTCCTCCCTTCTCGGGGGTGGCACAACAAAGCCGCGGGATGAGAAAACATTAATCTAGGCATGTTTTGCAATCTCGCCCGCTCTCGCGGTGTAGCTACATATAATGGAACGCTGTTATTGCTACGCTGTTATGGCGTGCGGGCACAATGTTCGTTTCGTGCGCTTCTTCCTCTTCCTCTTCCTCTCGTCGACGTCGTCGACGTCGTCGTCGTCGTACAGATTGGAGGACGCGCACGTGTGTTCGCCTCCAGAGAACGACCAAGATTAATATTTCGAAGGTAACGAAATGACGAATGAGGCGAAGATTCGCGGCCGATACCTCTACCAGGGGGGTGCAGACACAGGTGTGGATGGGGCGGGTGAAGGGATGGGGGGGGGGGGGAAAGGGTGAAAATACCGATACTGAATATTTTCTTGCATTAATTCTTTAAAATAAATCTCAATTCTTACTGCTCACAATATTTATAAAATTTACAATAAAATACACTACAAAAAAATTAAAAGGCCACTTTCTTCAATATGAAAAAGGCCAATTTTCAAGTAGTTGTAACTTTCTTAAAAATAATTAGAATGAGATCAATAAAAAAACATTTTAAAGCTTGAAGTTTCTAGTTTTAGAATCTTTAAATGAATTTCAATTTTTTCTATTCGTTACAAAATTACATTGTAAGAAAGCGACGTCTATCGATTGAACAAATTTTTCAAAAGTTTGTCCAAGAATACCGAATTAAAAAAAATCCTAGCACGATTTTATTGGGCGTTAAAGAGCAGAGATTTAGCTTTAATTTCCTTTTTTAATAAATGTTCTATGATTTTCTTTCGCCGAGATATTCATTATTAAAGTAAAATCGAGCTATTGACTTTGAACGCTTACAACTAGTGAAAAAATGATTGTACAATAATCATTAAAAAAAGTAATTTAAAGAGAAAAGTTAGCACTTTAAAATATTTCTATGGTTTTTATGTTCATTATTCATTTTTAAAGTGTAATTGTTACTTAAAAATCAAGTAAAAATTACACTTTTATCTTTTTTTTTATTTAAATCAATGAAAGTTAACGAAAAAACGCTAAAATTTTCATGAACTCTACAACATTTACAAGTAAAAACCATTCCAGTTAATTGTATAAAAGACGGGAGTATTAAGTTTTTTTCTGTACATTTCAAAAACTTAAATTAATGATTATTGTACGATCATTTTCTCACTAGTTATAATATAAGCGTTCAAAGTCAACAGCTTGATTTTGCTTTAATAATGAATATCTCGGCGAAAAAAAATCACATTCGTTAAAAAAAGAAATTAAAACTAAAACTTTGCTCTTTAACACCCAATTAATGAAATTGTGCTAGGATTTTTTTATAATTTGGTATTCTCTTGGACAAACTTTTGAAAAAATTGTTCAATCTACAAACGTCGCTTTTTTACAATGTAATTTTGTAACGAATAGAAAGAATTGAAATTCATTTAAAAATTTTAAAACTAGAAACTTCAAGCTTTAGAAACGCTTTTTTATTGATCTTATTTCAATTATTTTTAAGAAAATTGCATCTACTTGAAAATTGGCTTTTTTTTATATGAAAGAAAGTGGCCCTTTAATTTTTTTGCGTAGTATATATAATTCACATATAATGTATAATTTTTTATATATATTATAATTTTTTATATATATTTTCCGGTTCCCTCGTGTTATCGTATTTCGTTCGTGTTCTAAATAAATAAAACTTCTCCGGGAGTCTCTGAACCATCCCCCCCGGTACTCCTCCCCCCTCCCTTCTCGTTCTCATTCCATTCCTCATTAAACGCGAACGATGAAGCGGCCAAGAACACCGCGAGGATTATTACCGAGAGGCCGGCACATCCCTTCGGCGCCCAATCGTGGATGTCCTTAGAAGGGCCGCCTCTCGTTGCGATTTCACCCCTGGGGAGGTTTCCGCGGCGGGAGCCAGAGGGAGCGACGGGAAGAGAGAAGAAGGGTGTAATAAATAGAGGATGGACCGGTGAGATGCACCGGCCGCGTTGTGCGAATGATAAACGGAGATAAATTCGTTTGTATTGAAAGGGGAAGGAACTTGAGATAAGTCAATAAATAAAAAATATATTTGCTTGTATAAGATATTTAAGTAATTAATATAATAATGATTCTTTTTTATATATAAAATGCTTGTATTTTTTATAAATGTAAATGAAAATTTATTATTTAATAATTATAATAATAAAGAATTATAAAATTTTATAAGATTAATAATGAAACTTTTTTGTATATAAAATGCTTATAATTTTCATAAATGTATTAAATAATTATTAAATTGTTCAATTATTATATCATTAAAATATGTATTACTTACTTATATTTTGCTGTTTCAATTAATCAAAATAAAAAAACTCTGAAATGATTACAATTTTATGCGATAAGGAAGGTACTATTGAATAAACGAAGAAAAGTTGTTAAATTGAGTTTAATTCAATAAAAGGATTTTTTTTTGTTGAATTAAATTCAAATACTCTCGATTGCAGATGATTTATAAAATTAGAATATAAAAATATAAATTGTGTAGAAATTCTATATTTTGTCGCTTTTAAAAAATATTAATATTAATGTTAAATAAATACAATATAATATTAATTTATCTAAATATTAATAAAATTCTAATAAATAAATATAATAAAAATAATTAATAACCATTAATTTTTCTTCCTCGATGGTTTTTTCAATAAATTCCAAAATTTATAATAACAATAATAAATCGAACGTAGAAAAAATCTCACTCTATTCGTCAGAATTGCCTCGCTACTTTGAGCTCCTTTCCTTTTCTAACATCGCACAAGTTAAAGTGGCGTCTTTGTGGAACTCTTGAATATCCGGTCTGCCGGATATCGACGACATGTCGCCCTTTTTGTCCCTCCACGGAAGTTTTATCGAGGAGAACTTGACAAGTTATTAATAGGAGCCTCTTTCCTGACGTCTCGATCCCGCGAATTAACATCCCTAAGGCTCTCCCGAAAGATCTTCATATATGCATCACTGACGGGGAATAATAATGAAATATTTAGATAGTATTGCAATAATCAGATAATATAAAAAAAGTAAAATACGCGTAACAATAACTTCAAAGAGAGAGAGAGAGAGAGATCTCTTTTTAATTTTCACAAATTTTTTTATCATTAAATATCGTTAAAAAGAGCCGAGTCACAAAAATTGATCCTGTTAAAATAAAATGTTCTTACTACAATTAATGTAATTAATTTATGATTGAATGTTTATCCATATGTTTGAAGCTTTAAAACTCATTGTCAGTCTAAAAAAAAAAGACTAACTTTTATAAATTTTTTTTTTCTAATCCTTTACCTCCCTCAAAATCAATCGTGTCGCCGCAACATTTTTATCAATGACAAATCAACTTTGAATTGGTTTCAGAGAACACACAGGGATACACAAAGGGGGAGACACACTAAGTTTAATTACGAGACCGGATTGTGTGCGAGTGGTGGTGGATGCGATGCTCTCGCGTCAATGACTTGGAGTGAATCCATCAACGAGTGACGAGCGAATGCGCCCTTGAAAGGGAACAAATTTTTGTCCGATGAATTAGGCCGAGGAGCCTGTCGCGCCTTTGACTCTTGCGGACGTGACAATATGAATATTAAACTATTGTTAGGCGCATATGCAGGGTGTACTATCCCCCGCCCGCCCGGTCCACCCCGACGTGACGCGTCAGTCTCCTCCGTTTTCCTCTGCCTCTCGATTTTAGAAAATGAAAAATATAATACAGTCTTTTAGTAAAATTTGTTTATAAATTTACTTAATCAACCGAAGATTTAAGATTATTCAGACAAAATCTCATTGATTTTTTTTTAGATCTGTTAAGAGTTAAAATTATTTTGTTTCTATTTTGAAAATAAATACTTATACTATTTTTATTATTACGTTTAATAATGCTATGCTATTTTTATATAATATATGTACACAATCTGCACTTACATCTCTATGTTTCTTCCTTTCTTTCTTTGATAAAAATTATTTTGTGGAATTTCACTCTTTTTCGCGATCCTAGATCTCTGTTTGCAACCCTTTCCTTTCACGCGGCGCGTTCGCATCGCTTTACCCTCGCCGTCATCGGTAAATTTTCTCTTTGTAGATTTTTGTCGGCGTACCTTTAGCCTTTAGTTTGCGCGAAAGATACGTGGTATATACGTATATTCGTCGGAATTACATTAACGAGATACATCTAAGCGAGCTCGGTCTGCGATTTTGTTAACATTTCTCTCGTACTTTGTATTAAATTAAGTAACGCGCATTTAAAGAGCGAACCATCCGTCTCGATATTTATTATTTCGATATAATAATAATAAAAATAATAAGGGAGAAAGAAAGAGAGAGAATTAAATATTAATAAAAATAATTTAGAAATTTTTAAGTCTTAAATTTTGAAATATTTAAATCTACAATAACAATAAGAAACCTCAAAGTTCCCAAATTTTCAAAATTTTATTCGATTAAAATATATATATATATATATATATATATATATATATATATATATATATATATATACTAATTCTTTGAATCTTTCAAATTTCAAAATTCATTATAATAATTCTTAATAATAACATATAAAAATAAATTAAGATAGAATAAAAATATAATATTGCTCTATTTTTACGTATTTTCGATCTTTTTCTATTCAAATTGAGATATCCGATTATCGTGATAATTGATTATTCGAAGTTTTTGCATTACAACGGAGGAGAGGAGGGGAGGAGCGAAGTTCAGCGAATCTTAAAAATTTCGAATTATTAAAAAAGTATCTAAGCATTTATTGAATTTTCAGATTCTTAATTTGTTAAAAATATCTATAAATTTTTGTATGATAAAATATTTTGATATCGAAACTCTTTCTCTTGTAATTAAAAATTTTTGAATAAATATTCTTAAAAAATTATAAAGAAGTTTAAAACTTTTTTAATGTTATTCTTCTCTATTTCTTTAAATATTCTAGGATTTTTATAATTTTTAAATTTTTACATCATAAAACCCTTAAATTCTTAAATTATTATTATTAATTTCTTTCCAAAAACATTTAGTTCCTTTTTCAAAGATTTGATTGATCTGAGATTAATTTGTTTGAGATTGATGAGATTAATTTATCAATAGTTTCTTGAGTTAATATATTTTTTTAATTCACCGAAAATTTTGCAACTTTTTTTTATTACTTTTCGAATTAAAAATTAATAATTATTAACCGGTCACTTAATAAATTTTCTAATAATAATCGAGAGATAAATTTAACAAATTATGCATGGAATAAAGCCAATAACTGCGTTTTATTATTAAATATTTGCGGCAAACTATATATTTTGATATTTAGAGCAACAAATGGAAAGGCAAAGCCTACCACTCATTATTTTTAGGGTGGATTGGCTGGGATATTATATACCGCGTATATACCCCGTCTACCGACGTAATCAATGAATGGACTAGGCGGACAATCCCTCTGTGACAAAAGCCCGACATTTTCCGGCTTTTCAGTCTCATTACCGTAATAATGCAAATGAAAAGGAATTTTGCGAGTTTGTTCGGTGCCTGCTTTCCTTGTTTTTCGCAACCAGCATCTCCATTTTTTCGCCCACTGAAAGTAGACTTAACGCTGAAAAGATAGAACGTTGATTAGCTACCGTCCATACGTTTAATTAATTAATGCACTTGTTTATTATATTATATGAAAAAAGCACGCGCGGATATTTATTTAGAAAAACAAAAATTTATATGATAATTGCATAATTAAGTAAAACAACAATAGTCCAAAAGCATACATAATTAGCTACTATTACTATATTATCCTTAATTAATTTAATTAATAATATAATATATCCACTTATTAATTTATAAAGTGACAGATACAAATGTAGTTTTAGATGGAAAATTTCTTTCTTACGTTGAATGATATAAAAGATATAAGATATAGATGGTATAAAATATTATATTAAAAATATGTGTTAATTTTTATAAATATAATTTCTAAATTTAATCTATTTTGATAAAAATTTTGGCGTCCAAATTAAATTTATACTTGCCAAATAGCAAAAAATAGAGCAAACTATTTTTGTACAAGCAATAAAATTAGGATTTCAAATATGATTATAATTAAAACTGTTATAATATAGCGATCCGATATAAAAAGGTGTACGATTAAATAATTAAATCGATAATTTCGATTTTTTAGAAATAAACGAAAAATCAATATTTTACGCTTAATGGTTTTTTTAGATTTTATCTTTGTGACGAGAATATAGATAAATCTTTCCATTCGATACGAGGCATATCTGAAAGCGACGAATGAATTAATCGCGATTGCGAGTAATCGCGATCGTAATCGGGAGATGCGATGCAATGTATTGTCTTGCAGTAGAAAGTTTTTATTTCGATGCGATAACGAAGAAACTTCATCGACTATTGAGTATTCTTAATTCTTTGCCAGACTTCATTTTAATCCTCGTTCAAATATTAATGTGAAACGAACGGAAATTAGGTCAGGATTGACTAAGGATTGCAATTAATTTTCTAATTAATAATTGATATATTTGCGTAATAATAATAATTATTAGAATTATTATTAGAATCTCGACGTAAAAAAGTGAACGTGTTTAATATTCCCCTACACGATATATTGCTATTTCAATTTTCAATATTGCGACATATTACAATATTATAAATTTAATATTTTATTGAAGATATTGTAAAATACTACAACTATATTATAATGCAATCACATATTTTTTGTTAGTTTGTTCGTTTACCGCTATATGTGACGTACTATATGTCATCTATTCCATATTCAAGCTTTTTTATGAGAGTATCTAAAGCTTGCAAAAAAACACAACTAATAACATTAAATACGCTTTTCTTAATTTCTGAAACAATCCTAACACAGAGAATTCACATAGTTATTGAACGACTTGTTTAAAAATCGAACAAATAAGTATTATGCAAATAAGAAATATTCCGCAATATTTTGTAAATATTGTATTCACGTTGCAGAAATATCAATGCAATACAATTTGAAATGTATCTTTATTATTACAGAAATATTACACACAATACAATTTGGGAGAGGACATATCTATACTGTGACAAGTTTTCACGAAGATTGCATGCAATATTCCAATCTTGCAAAACAATATTCTCGCAATATTCCATCAATGTATCTCGTGCTGCGTAGGATTGCGACGTGCGATAATATTAAGAATGTTTAAAGCGAGACAAAAGTAATTTTTTTTTTAATCGAAAAAAACTTACGAAATATCACGTCGCGAGAAAATAGAGAGAAGAGAGAGAAGGGAGGATAAAATAATCATGACAGATACGGCAGATGATCTGGCGGAGCGAGATCTCTCGAAATATTACAATGTTCGCGACCTAACATGCGCGGTGACCATTGACAAGAATAATTCTCCATCGAAAAGCTGCACGGGCGAAAATAAGGAAAACCGGAGAGGGGTCGGGGGAGGAGGGAGAGAGAGAGAAATAAAAAACTGCGCACACGCGGAGGGAGAGCGCGAACGTCGGTGTTCCTCAGACAGAGACACACATAGCCCCGAGCTATGTAATTCATTACTAAAGCAATCTCACCCTGGCACCCTCTCTAGCCTCTGCACCCTGCCGGCAGCCCTGCCTCCGCCCCTGACCCATCAGAGCCGCCCGAGAGAGCCCGCACGTTATAATATAAAAAAAGAAGATGAGCGGCGACGGTAGTGGTAGCGAGGGATGGTGGGTGTACAGGACGGGGGAGGCGGCAAAAGGGGTGGCGGGATAGGAGAGCGCCCGATTAGAATAGCGCCCCCTGACAACAAAACAAAATGAAACACAAAGCAGTGTTTTCATAATTAAAAAGATTGCGCGCGCTTCTTTCTTCCTACCGTTCCTATTCATGCCTCTTTTCATTTTTCCTTTCTCTCCCTCTCCCTCTCTCTTTTTCTCTCTCTCTCTCTCTCTCTCTGTTTTCTGTTCTCCAATCTCTCGCTCTCTCTTCTCTTCTCCCGGACAGAGACGAGACGCGAGACGCGAGACCGAGAGACGGAATTCAATAACCCGTATTAATACCGTGTCGTCTTTAGAAACAGGCAGATGTATTAAAATGTTTTAATCAAACTTTTACGCGAGTAATCGAATCTGCGATCACAATGGTCTTCCGGAATCGAGAGCGAGCGAGAATCAAAACGACTCTGGGAGTGCACTTGTCAGATCACATATATATGTTTATGACATTCTTTAAATCTTTATCCTAGAGGACACGATATTTGGGATAAATGTTTTTACTATTTATTTTTTAAAAATTATTTATTATTATTTAATTATTATTTATCTATTTATTTTTTAAATATTATATGAAATTGAATATTTTATATACATTAAGAGAAAAAAATCATTAAAAAGTTTGTCTGGGAACTGTTAAAATATAGATTAAATATTTTATATTGTAATATTTATATTGTAATAAGTAAAGAAAATAAATATTTGTAATAATATTTTGTAAATATTTTTCAAATTCAAAATTTTTGCTGGAATATTTATGATAAATCCTTGTGATTGTTTAATCTAAGATTACAAAAATATTTATGAAAGATTGTGAGACATAAATATATTTACAAAATATTCAAATAATTATTATAAACACATTTCGAATCTATTTAAAAAGTTTTTAAATTATTGTGTGCTATCTGAGCAGCTGGACCGAAAGTGACGCGTTTGTATGGTAACATACAGTCGAAATATATGTCGTCGGGACGATTGGGACAGATATCATTATCGAATTTAGAGCTCCTCATTTTATTTGCGCTAGAGTTCTAATTGAAAAGAAAAGAGAGGGAGAAAAAACAAACAAAAACACAGAAACCCGCAATGTCTCCGCGTTTGCAGTGAATGCGACGAGTATCAAAGGAATGCGCGAGCTCGGGGGAAACGTAAATGCGCGCACCCCGGGGAGACAGGCATCGCACAATGTATCAAATATTGCAACGAGGTTGCATCAATCAAATGATTGCATATTTATCCGCGGACATGCGACTGAGAGGCAAAATATTCGCCGTCGCTAATTTAACGGATATACCCTTCACCGCCAAAAGCGAGGGAAAAACGACTTTATTCAGCCCGCCGAATGGAATATTTGATTTTTTCTTTTTCGAAGAAACATGTTGGGACGAAAGAAAGAAACTAATGCTAATTCTCTCTCTCTCTCTATCTTGTTTTGAACAAACGCGCATGTAACATTCATGCATTCTTTTATGATATAAAAGAATTTTGCAGGATTCGAGAGAGAAAAATATTCTCAGAATTTCTAAAAAATTTTCAGATTTTTAAATAAAAGTTGTGAAACTTTTTCAGATTTTCTGTGCGAAAATTGGTACACTTTTCAGAAAAGAAAATTTGAAAATTTATGAGCACTTTACATTATTTTTCGTATTTTTTCAGATCAGTTATCTGAAAATATCTGATTTTTTTTGAAATTTGAGAAATTCATGATTTATCAGCTTTTATTTTTTTGTCTTTGAATGCATTTCATTTAGCGAAAATCATTTTATCTTTATTTTCTATTGGACATCGGACAAAAGTATAATAACGTGTTAACAGAAGTCAACACATTTCATTTTATCTTTGTTCGATATCCAGTGAAAAATAAAGATAGAATAACGCTTTAATTTGTGTGTCGCTAAATGAAATGCACTCAAAAACAGGATAAAATAAAAAAGCTGATAAATCGTGAATTTTTTAGAAATATTCCGTTAAACCGAAAACATTAAAATTTTTCATACAAGTATTTTAAATAATATGGAGATATTTCATATTGTTATCGTAAATAAATTTTGTAAAAAATATAAATTCAAATATAAATGTAAAATATTCTGAGATTTCTTGTTCTATAATTTTCTAACAAAAAATATTAAAAAACCTAAATAAATCTGATTTTTTAGACTTCTTTATAAATTTAAATTATTTCAGGAAATTTCCTGAAATTATGATAGTTTTTCATCAGGAAAACAATACGTTACAAGTCTTGCCCAGAATAAAAAAAAATGAACTTTGTTTCATTTTTCATAAATTCAATAATTACTTTTTGAATCTAAACATGATCCATACAAAATACACATATAAAAAGTATTTAATTATTTTGAAAAATTAATAGACAATTTCCATCTCAAATTTAATGACTTTTAAATCCAAACATGTAATTTTATAAAATGATTTTGGTTATATTGAGATGAATCTATTAGAACGAAATCTAAGAAAATATCATTTTCTCTGATGAAGAAACTTATATTAGTATTTAAAACTATTTTATCAAAATTTTAATACTTTACATCAATAATATTAATATCAAAATTATAGCAGTGTAATGTTACATTTTAATATAAACATAATATTTAACAAATGTAAATGTACATTTTTTTATATGCGTGTTTTTTCATAGTTTGATCTAATAACTTTAAAAAAGAGAGCAATGTAAATTAAAATAATTCATTACTTTTTAAATAACGGTAACGAGTTATTTTTATAAAGTAATCAATTAGTTCATTAATCAGATTTAAGGTACACAAAAATATTTACTTAGTATATATATATATATCCAATGCAAAAGTCACATACTTTCTTATAAAGAATCAAGTTAGAGTCTGCCCAGGTAGAAGAGACAGTCACAATAATGTCAAAATCCATCAAAATGATTAAAAAATGATCGAAAAGTGAGTTTTTGTAGTCATACATATTCTCGTCATTTTGACGTCATTACTTTAACACTATCGTGATTTTTTGTTCTACTTGGGTGAGCACTGCTCTGACTTTGTCTAAAAAATTAAGTCAAATTAGTTATGAAATATTTAATATATTCATAGCTTATACTTCATAAATTGTGTTTCCATTAAGGGCTTGAAGACAAGATTATTAGAAGACAATAGAGAGTTAGATGCTTTCCTTGCCCGGTTGTGGAAGAAGAAAAGAAAAGAAATGGTCGCTTCATACTCACTTTTTATTCCCTACGTCGTTCCTTCTCGGAGTATTATATGACAGAGAAAGCATCTAACCACGTGTTTCTGTCCTCCAATCTTGTCAGTTGTCACATACGAACGCGTAATGTATTTATATAAATCTATGAATATTTTTCTGATTGATCACGCTAGTTTTTTAAATTCCAAAAAGAAACCTTACAAGGGAATCTCGCAAATTAAAAAATTCTGGTTTTAAACAGATAAATTTAGATAGGTTCAATAGCTACAAAAAAACCGATTCTAAGGGGAGTGAAACTATCCCCCTTATACACATATAAAATAGCTTTTTGCTTTTCTTGATATAATAATTTGAGATATCAAAAAATATTTTATATAAAATTTTCATGGTAAAAATACTTCTATATTTAAGCACACTAATAAAATTTTGAAAAATAATTTTTCAATTTTCAATTTTTTTTTCAACAATAATTATTTAATACTATTAATATTTATTAATTAAATATTTTAAATTTTTATTAATGTGCTTAAATAGAGATTTTTGTCGTAAAACTTTTATACAATAAATCAGAAAGCAAAAAGTGTGTTTGTATAAGAGACATAAAACTTTCGTTTCTAAATTATTTTTCAAGCGATTGAGAGAGCTAAAAGAAGAAGCCGACAAATATGCAGCTAAGAAGAAATTTACAAGAGTTTGTTTCAGTCTCTTGATTTGGGCAAATTTTCCAAAAATATAGAGAAAATTCTCCATATTTGAATTTATACTTACGTTTAAGGTCCACGGTGCCACCACCTGCAGTCCCGATACGTTTTCAAAGTTTTATCCCTGGAGGAAGTCAAAGAAAACCGCCTCTTGCTGAGCGATCGAGCTTATTTCCGCGAGAAAGAAGAAGACGAGAAATAAAAAAAAAAAAAAAAAAAAAAAAAAAAGAAAAAAGAAAACACACACGTTGGTAAAAAGAAAAGGGGTACAAAACGGGGAGAAACGTAAGTAAAGCGCGAACGGAACGCGGGCGAAGAATGACGAAGAAAGAGCAAAAGCGAGGGAAAGGAGACGGACGTAGGGGGCGGAAGACAGCGGGGGTGAAAAGGATAAAATATACGCGGAGAGAAAAGAGGGAGGAGGAGAAGGAGGAGAAGGGTGTGCAGACCGCGATTTAGCGGATTTTCAACGTAGCCGCTCTCTCTGTGCGCGCAAATCTCTCTCTCACCCCCTCGCGGAGGGGGTGTGCGCGATTCTTAACGCGGGGCGGAACCGCCCCCGGAGCCGCGCCGGCCAATGGCGGCGCCATCGCGCTAGCCCTCCAGGGGGGGGCCTCGCGAGAGCCGAAGGGTGGCCTACCCCTCTCGCTACCAAACGCTACCCTCGCTCACCCTCCTGACGACGAGCGCGACGGACTCTCCTCCAGTGCTCACGCCATGTTCGCGCCGGACGAGCGGCTCGTTATCGTCCTTTCGCGGCGATAGTGAGGGATCTCTCTCTCTCGGAGAGGAGCCTTTCTCGGGAGAACAAGTCCTTCTTCGACCTCGTCCTCGATCGCGAGAGCGATCAAGAGCGCGATCGAAGAGATTAAATATAGGGAGGGCACCCCGCGGTCGCGCCCGCCATGGCGGGCCCGTATCTGTCACCCCTTGGACCCCAGGCTGATCTGCTGACCGAGTACATGTTCGGCCGTCGTCGTCAGGTCAGTGTACGTTTCCCTTAATTTCCTATTTTATCGCTGTCGAGATTAAAGTCTTTTTGCTTTCCTTGATATAATAATTTGAGATACCAAAAGATATTTTATATAAAAGTTTCATGGTAAGAATACTTCTATCTAATCACATTAATAAAATTTTGAAAAAATAATCCTTTTCAAAAAATTTATATATAGTAATTAAATATTTTCAAATTTTATTAATGTGCTTAAATAGAGATTCTTGTCATAAAACTTTTATATAAAATACATATCAGAAAGCAAAAAGTGTATTTGTGTAAGAGACATAAATAAGTGGGCTTGAAAGCCAGCCGATTGTCGTCGAAATTAGGAATTTGGTACCCCCCCCTCCCCCTACCAGCACATATGTTCAAAAGATGTTTATAAGAGATTCACAGGATATTAAAATATGTCATAACTTTCTATGGATTTCTTATAAATCATCCTTTGAACATGTGTGCTGTTAGGGCCGTTGATTCCGTGAAATATCCGTTTGTTTTTCGAGTACTCAAAACTGCAATACTTTGTATTTGTTGTGGATTTTCTCAATCATTTTATTTTGGAAATTTTTTTTTATATGACATGAGATTTAGATGAAATATCTACGGATATTAAAATGGGAAAAGTAGAAGACAAAGCTCGCGAAAATAATTCGAACAATTCTGGTAATCGCGTGCGTGAAATTAAATATCTAGCGATAATAAAGTAATGATATTCATAGAACAAAGATGGCTTGGATAAATAAAATAAATATATTTATGATTTTATAACAAATAAATATTCCACGGAAAAAAGTCAATGTCTAATCAAATATAAATATATACAGGGTGTCCGGTAATTGGTGAAAAACCTGTTAGATTAATAGCAGATTCTTGAGATCATTTGAAGTCGATTTTTCCTCAGCGAAAATATCGAGAGACGTCATTATTTTTTGCAAGCTTCCAATTTTTATCATTATATATCTGTGTAATTAAACCTTAAATTAAAATTTTACTGCAGTAAACTCTATCTGAAATTAACTGAAGAATGTAGTTTCGGTAATTTTTTAACTTCAAAAAGTTTGGTTTGCGAAAAGCGCCTTTTTTTCAATCGCTTATAATTCGGAAATTATTGATACCTCGACATTTTCGCCGAGGAAAAATCGTCTCCGAATGATCTCAAGAATCTGCCATTAGCAGTTTTGACCAATTACCGGACACCCTGTATATAGTTATATGTAAAATATATTAACTTGTTTTTTTTTTGTATAATCTCCGTTCGTATGTGTGTGTACAGGAGAAATAATATAAGAAGAATAATTGAAAAATATCAAGAAATGTAATTTTTACGTCTTTTTTTTTAAAAAAATTAAAGTAAAATTTTTGTAGAAGTAAAAAAAAATTACTCTTTTGAAAAATAATTTCAATATCGTTTTTTAGAAAATTTTAAAGAAATGAGAAAAAAATTACCCATTTATATCATATACTTTGTATCACAAATTTGTATATGATACAAATAAGTAATTTTTTCCTACTTCTTCAAATTTTTCTAAAAAAAACGACATAAAAATTATTTTTCTAATTATTTCTCAATTCTTCTTATTTACATATAGAATAAGAATTGATATATATATATATATATATATTTTAGAAAAGAATTAGAAAATATAATTAAAACAATAATTTTTGCGTGGTTTTAAAAAATTTTGAAAAAATGAAATACATATTTATACATATTAATATTTTTTGCAACAAATATGTTATAAACGTTATAATATCAATTATGACATCGATGATTAGCGTGTTATCACACGCTGCGTGATTAAAAATCGTTAATACATATTTCAACAAAATATTATATGTAAAAATGGCGACATATTTCTTAAACTTAAAATCTTGTAATTTTTTTCAAGCAGAGACGTAATCGGACAACGTTTACACCTCAACAGCTTCAGGAATTGGAATCTCTCTTCCAGAAAACTCATTATCCCGACGTTTTCCTTAGAGAGGAAGTCGCACTTCGAATATCGCTGTCGGAAGCACGTGTTCAGGTGACTTCACCTTGCGATTACTTCGTTGATTTTAATCTTATAATTATAATTAGTTCTTCTATCTATATAATAATGCTCTTTCATTTTTTTTCGAGTTTATTCAGCAATATAATTAATATATAAGTGCAATTAAAAATGCCTAATTAATTAATAAATTGAAGGATTATTTAAAAAAACGTGAAGTAGAAAAGTAAAAATTCGCAAATGTAAATATAGTGAAAAATTTGAATTTTAATTCAAAAAATATTGATATAAAATATAAAGATGATTTTCAAATTTGTAGAACATTTTTTTTTTTAGAAGAAGCGATTTATAAATCAATCGAAAATTTTAATTCATGTCATTTACAATAAATTTAATCTATGTCATTTGCAATGAATTTAGACATTTTAATTTTAGTAGCTTGATAGAAAGAGGCAAACAACTTTTTTATTTGAGAAACTATCCGAGATAAAAGCTAATGCTCGCTTTTGCCGTCCCATACACGTACACACATACACACAGGCATCCAAAGGGTTAAGAAAACTTACAAATTCACCTCAAAATCTGCGAAATACAAGCTTCCAACAGATTACTTCATTCCCTAAAACCGTTCATTAATTAAAGCTCAAATAAACTGCTTCGCGGAAAACACGCGCGGTTTATTTTCGCTTTCCGAATCCGCTAAACTTTGATTAATGGTCGCAATTTATTTCGGTGCATCTAGTTTTCCTCCATTGACCGCTGATATTTACATATACAATATTAGGAAAATGCAATATATTTATAATAAAATATCAAACGTAAATACGTACAGTGTCGAATATACATATTTTTTGATTTAATTACAGACAAAATTAGAAATGTATAAATGATTCTTGTTCTATAAATTTTTTTATTACTTTACAATTTTTTTTTTAATTTTTCGTCTGATTATTTGTACTCATATATCTCAAAATGTCAAAACGATATTGTTACGTAACACATCTCGAAACTTTTTGTATTTTTTAAAAAAAAAGTGAGCCTGTTTTTATTTTTAAAAAATAATAATAATAATTCCAATAATAATAATCTGATTATATAACAAATGGATCATGTTTAATTGATTTAAATGTTCGAAAGGAAAAGCAGTTTTTTTCTGGCTATTTTTATTTAAAAATATATTCCGCTGTAATTTGATTATACAACAAGCGGATGGTATTGTTTAATAGACAATTAAAGTCATTATTAAATAATTAAATTTTACGATACTACAACAACACTTCGTTTCTATTAAAGTCCCGAATATTTAATTAATTAGTGACATTTGATCAATATAATACGATACGAAATTTTTTCGATCAATTAATTTTTGGTTCCCCGTACAATAACAGAAATCAAAACGGACGGCTCTCGATGATCGTCGTCAAGTCAGCTGCGCAGATGTTTCGATTCATTAATTGATATCAGGATACGAACAAAACTCGTCGATCCGCGATCGTATCACAAAGGCCGCGTGTACATCTGGCTGGTAGGATAGCGGCTATTACGCGCGGAAACTATTGTGCGAAAACGATTAGGCGAACGTTGATGAAATGACCGGGCAAATCTGCGTGAAAGGAGAGAGAGAGAGACAGAGAGAGAGAGAGACTGACTCGGAAGTTCATCAAGTAAATTCGATTAATGCTTTCGAATCACGTCAGCCGCGAATCTCGTCGGAGTGCGTAAAGGGTCAACTGTACGGGATCTTTAGTAAATTGGCGGTGGTTTTGCAGCGTAGAATCCCTGCGACGGATTAAATCGATATGCGAGGGTAATTTTGTCCCGTGCAGACTACATTAACATTATTTTTCAACAGATATTTTATAAATGAATTCTTACTTTTGTTTTTAATAAATTATACAAGAGCGCGTTCTTTTATTAATTGAAATCATTTAAAAACCGCATTTCCCTTGCAAAATAATTCATTCTTGTTCTTGAATTTCTTATTTGGATCAAATATATTAAATAATAATCTATATAATGTAATATATAATATTATATTAAATTATATTTTTTCATTTAATATTAAGTAATAATCTATTATATAATATAATATTATATTATTATATTTAATATTAAATTATATTAGAATATTATATTAATAATAAAATAAGTAATAATAATTGTATAAAATAATTAAATGATATCCAAATCAAATATTATTTTCAAAAATAATATTATTAGAATATTCGAATTAAGATTAAATGAAAAATACATAATGTATCGATAATATATGCATTCAGAATTGTAGAGTATCATATCTCAAGTGGAACAGAAAGTCACGATATCAAAGTAACGTCAAATAACGTCAAACTGACGAGAATATGACTACAAAAATTCACTTTTCTATCATTTTTTTGTCATTTTGACATTATTGTGACTTTCTCTTTTACCTGGGATCGCTGTTCATTTCAAAGGGGGGTGAATGGGGGGGGGGGACGACGATCAACGTCAGACGAGTGGTTACTCCGCAGGTATGGTTTCAAAACAGACGGGCAAAGTGGAGGAAGCAAGCTCGGTTACAATTGCTGCAGGACGCGTGGAGAATGCGATGCTTGGGTTTAGGGAGCGCGACACCCTTGTTACTTGGCCGACCACCCCCGGTGAGTCCCAGCGGTCTCACCACCGAAAGGACCAGCACCACCACCACCACCACCACCGACGCCTCCTCCTCCACTTCGCCGTCGTCCTCGTCGGCTCTCACGGGCTCGCCGACCGCGAGCGATAAGCTCGTCGGCGAGACCGGTGGTTCCGTGTCGATCTGCAGGGACTTCAGGATCCTACCCCCACCGCCACCCGGGTAAGCGTTTCGAAAATTGAAAAAAAAATATATACTATTTTTTATATGTATAAAATGATTAATTTATAATACGCACTTGTAATTTGAGGAGGAATTATTATTATACATATGGATCAGCTTCGTCAAAAGTTGTATTAATTATTTGAAGATTCATGAATTTGACATAATGCACAAAGCCTGTCCCAGACACAGCACACAATATTTATAAAATATTTACGAAATATTTATAATAATTATTTGAATATTTTATATATAATAATAAATATTTTTCAAAATATTTTAAATAGTTTTATAATCTTAAATTTAACAAATTATAAAAATTTGTCCTAAATATCTCAGCGAATATTTGAGAAATTTTTACAAAATATTACTGCAAATATTTATTTTTCTATCATAAATCTTATATAAAATATTTAATCTATATTTTAATAATATATATTGAATACAGGTTTTATGATTTAAAAAAAATGTATACAAAATATTTATATAATATTTCAAAAAAATCAATAGTAAAAATGAATATTTATCATAAATATTGTATGCTATTTGAATTTAAAATATAAAATTAATTCCTAAGTTAAAATAAAAGGTTTGCCCTATAGAATGTAATTTAATCTCAAAATCGTAAATATTATCTTATCTGTATCAAACTAACTTTTTACAGTGACACAAAAATTCATAATAATAAAAATTCTACCATGCAAATTTTTACTTTAACTTACAAATTAATTAATATAAAAATAATTATTATAATAATTAATATAAAATTAATTATTAATTTTATATTTTAAAAGACTAAATAAAGTGCTTTGTAATCAAATTCATTACTCTCGAAATGTATTAGATTTATTAATTTTGACGTAACTAATTCGTCCCCAGTTCCTTAATTCTTAATAATTGCGTGAGGCAAGTTTGATTCCCCTGAGAGCGATTAATGACATCATAAACTCCATCTCGGATTATTAGGGATACTTAGATTATTAGATCAATCAATGAAATACTTCGAGTAAATCATTTGATTGATTAATCAGGCCCAAGAATCTTGTGCTTTAAAGTCAAAATAACGTCAAACAGGATATACTTCATATTATATTATTAATGTATTATTTATATTAAAATCAGATTCATATTTCTAGTCGAACATATGTGTTTATGGTACCTAAATGGGCTTCCAAAGATCAAACTGCTTCACTCTAAAATGATATATGATTGCAAAAATAACTGTTAACAGTTCCTTTCTCCTGCAAAAAAGAGAGACTGGATTGAAAATATTGATGTTTATCCTTTCATTTTTCATTTAAAAAACGTTCTATTTAAATGAAACGTTTTATAATTTCATCTTTCACCTGGATAAATTCAAAACAGAGCCATCTTCATCTTACACATTTATATCTTCATTATCTTATCTTCGTCTGGACGACTTCGAGATTACGTAAGCAGACTAACACTAGCTGTTTCGCAGATACTCGATACCTTGCGACAAATCGCCCGATAGGATCAAGTGCCGATGCACGAGTCCCGTGGAACACATCGACATCCTGGCGACGAGGGAACGGCCGCAGGAGGCCGAGATGGATCTCACCCTCAAGGGCCATCATCACGCGTCCTCCAGGCAGGTCGCCACCCTGTTTCATCATCATCATTCGGCGACTGGTCCTCAGCAAGACATGGACGAGCCTTTGGACGTCACTCTGAACAGCAGCAAGAACAACTGAGAGCGGGCAGATTAATCGAACGATCGGCGAAGACTTTTAATCCTTTGAAATCCTTTAATCCCCCTCCTTCCCCCAACCCCCGAGTGTATATTATGGTGTGTATTATATTTGACGTACATTTTGGAAAGCGCTGATCTTCATCGGTTTCCAAAGGTGAGATGAAAAGAGTGAAGACATATTAAAATATTAAGATTTCTTCTTTTTCATCATTTCTTCCAAGAGTGAAGATATATTAAAATATTAAGATTTCTTCTTTTTTATCATTTCTTTATTTTTTTTATCCGGTTTTCTGGAATTTCTTTCTATTCTTCAGTGTGATTGTAACTTAATTTTAATGTTATTCTAATACGTGTAATAAATTCACGCAATTAAGAATTATAGAAATATAGCATTTTTGAGTGTAGCAAACTTGATCGCTCTGAGTGCGATTAATGACGTCATAAACTTCGTCTTGAGTTATCAGGGGATTAATCAATAAAATACTTGGAGTAAGTGTTTGATTAATTAATCAGAGCAAAGAATCTTGTGCTTTAAAGTCAAAATAGCGTAAAAAAAGGGATGTACTTTATATTATTTATATATTAATTATTGTATTATTTACATTAATCAGATTCAAAACCAATTTTTGGTCAAACATATGTTCATGATAAATTGAATTTAATCGCTTTCAAAGCAATCAAATCTCTTTTCTCAAAAACAAAATTAATCAAATAATCAACAAATTTCTAGATTAGGTATATCAATATCTAAGATCGAGCTAAAGAAAAAAAATATCGAATGATTGAATTGGAAAGAAAATTGATCTGATCGCAACATATTATGATACTCTTTATCGTTATATATAGGGTGTCTGTGCATTTCTCTGATGAAATTTTCTCGTAACTTCAACCAATTGCAAAATATTTGCTTGGACGTGTACGGACAAATCCTCTGTATATGTATATATATATATATTTTTTTTTTATTGTTATAGACTTATTATTTGTATTATATTGAGCGAGTGTAATTTATAGGGACGTATGGTTGTAACATTAGAATGTGCAGTGATTAGAGATCGCCATGTGATCGAGAATGAATAGTATTTTTAAAACAATATTTTATAACAATAATTAGACGCTAAATATCTTTCAAGATATCCAATCTGACAGTATTTGTAATTGAAAATTTTCATGTAAAAAAAGTAATGGGAATACGTTAATTTTTTTCATTATTACAATTCTGAAGTTTTATATATAAATCTGTTATTTGACAATTATAACATTCTTATTACTATTTATTAATATAATATATATATTATTGTAGAAAAAAGTTAGTGTAATTTCTTGTACAAAGTTTAATATGTATTTCTTATATCAAAGGGAACTGAAAGGCTTAAAACTTAACTAAAAATGATAAAATAATCTTTTATCCGGCTACAGTTTCATAGATTGTGTAACTGTACTCGAATAAATTATAATAAGTGAAAAAATTAAATTTGACACTTTACAATATGCATCGTCATTTTTTGCGCGTGCACGCAATTTTTATCTGTAAAAATTTTCAAGGGTGAGACGAGCGAAATGCTGAAACGCATTTCTGTATATTAATAAAATAGTTCTGTCGATAACGATTAATCGAGGGAATAGCTCTCTATTAATTGTGTCAGAGAACGGATTTTTTTTTAGACTATACGATGTAAAATATCAAAGCATAAACAGTTTGTACAGTCGGGTGCGTTAATGGTGTCCGGTTGCACTTATATATCCAATTTTCCTATAATAAATATAAGAAGGGTGTCTTTTCATTTTTGCAGAATTAATATTATTAATTATATGCTTCAATTATTTCCGGCTCGCAAAAAGCAAATAGAGTTGTATTCTTATGAAAATACAATCGTATATCGATCCATCGTTATATAACGTACTCAATTTTTTGCACATATGATTATAAATATTATTTATTCAAATCAATTTAAAATGCATTCGCACAGCTTTCAATTCATGTATGTGTGATACAGTGACTGAGAGAGGGAAAATAATTTTCTTTTACAGGATTTCTTCTCTTTTAGTTGTTATACTAGTAGTTTTTCATAAGGAAACGCGAAATGTTAACACTGTATATATAGATTTAACGTAAATATATAAAATTATAATTTATATATAAATAAATGAATAAATAAAAATATAACGCAACAAACTCAAATATTTAGAATATATATTTGTTTTAGAAATAAATATTAATCGCTAAATATATGTTTTCTATTTGTTCTATATCTTTCCTATTAATTTATCAAAATTATAATTGCGTTTAAAATAAAAATATTTTAAGTTATATCTTGGATTGAATATCTAAAATATCGAAAATAATGAACAGAAGAAATTAAATGAAGAATACAGTTCGTCATTTGCTTAGATTTTTCTTTAAGATAACCATTTCTAAACTTATCAAAATTTTTTATCTTTGATATGCTTAAATAATAAATTTCTTTTTCAGTATCTTATCTAAATAAATAATTTTACATACGATCCAATTATTTCTTATTTCTCTCTACATATAGATTATTATAATATATAGTAACATTTAAATATGCAATTAATTTTTTAAAGAAACTAAATAAAAGTAATCAATAATTATGTTAGAATGTAAAAAATTATGTAATTGTAACAAATTTGTTGTGAAATATTATAATGGAAAATATGTTGTCTACTTGTTTAGTTATAGTAGAATTTACTGAATGAAAAATGAAGTGAACAATTGTAATTACTCTCTACTACTATTTCTCATTCAAGTTCTATAATTAAGTCAAAAAATTCTAATTATGTATGAAAGGTATATCATAAATAACAAGACCTTTGTAAAATAATTTTGTATTTAATTCAGAATGTTATTACTTTTTCTCAGCTTTTTTCGTGCTCTTCTTCACTGCAGCGCCAGTTTTAGTCTTTTTGGTTTTCTTTTTTAATCTGTAAAACGCGTCCGTTCGCAATTTATTTCTGATCTGTCTTGCTTTACGCAGCTTGAAACGATCGAAATCGCACAGTGCCGCACGCTGAAACAAAGATTTCTTCATTTAATATGGGATATGCCAGTCTATTTTATTATCAAAATTGTAACTATGTCGTCAGAACTAACAAAATCATCAGTCAAGTCAGGCGGCAATTCCTATCAATAGTATTGGTTCATCATGCTTTAATTTACACATTTAAATTATTTTGTAGAACTCTAATATGAGATAAAAAACCTGCTTAATTATTCTTCTTTTTTAAAAGGTATAAAGTTATATAAGAACAGCATTTTTAAAATTAAATATAAATGTAATAATTATTATTTAACATTTATTAATTGGTGATAAAATTGACGAATTTTTAAAAATTACCTTCTTCTTAGCTTCAACTTTTCTGGCCCACATTGTCTGTTTCCAGAGTTCATTGATATTAGCCGCCTCCCATACTTTACGCACGACACGAGTGGATCCAGTAAATGGGAAACGTAAACGGAATTTCGTTAAATGAAGCTCATTAAGTCTCATCTCACAACGAGGTACAGCTGTCGATGGGCCATCCACCAGAACCTAAAAAGAAATAAAAAATTAAGTACTGAATTCTAATAAAACTATTATAAAATTGCAATATTTGTATCATCAGAAATAAATTGGCATCACTAAGATCAGTCGGCATTTCCTATCATATTACTGGTTCATCATTTAAGTATAAATTAATTTTTGTAGATCACAATGCTGTCTTAAACTTTTTAAAAAAATCTATAATAATTTATATATATTCCTTGACATCTGTAGGTGTAAAATGATCATGTAGAAAAGTTACCAATAAATTTTAAATATTTCCTAAATTGATTAAAGCCTTCAAGATATTCTATTGTTAAAATTTTAATAGAATCGAATAATTTTATATTATAGTTCTTCATTCTGAAAAACTTAAACACAAATTTAATGAAGAGGAATATCATTCTTACCCGATTCTGATCGATAATGTCAACAATGGTGACCAGTTTGCCCTGGTAAGGTCCATCGCTCACATAGGCCACACGGCCTGACTGCACAAATCTTTGAAACGGCTATTAATAAAAGAGAACATTATATTAGTATTAGTAATGGCTCATATAATCTATATGAATCTTAAACTTTATAGATAAGTTCTAGTATAAAATTAAAATTTTTACAACGTAAGCATTAATTATAAAAGAAAATATATAAAAAAATTCGATATATATATATATATATATAAACTAGGAAAAAAAATCTCATTGAAGAGATATATATTGACAATTTTTAATCTGATTTAAAAAATAAAAAAATTAAGAACTTGCTGTAAAACATTTTCCAAGCTGTATAAAATACAAATATTTATTTCGCATATAATAAACGACGAATATGATAAATCGCGTACATATGCATCTAGAATTTCGGAGGACACGCCACATGTGATTAATAAGCTCGTGTGACGAGAGGTTAAGTTTCGCGATAATCTTTCGCGAGATTCTTGCGTCGTTCGAGAATAACAAATATGATCGAGCGAGAGAAACAAAGAGCGTGAATAAAGCGATTCGTGTACTCGTTCATTATTAATATTATATGATGATAATATCGCCGAATTCTAACGAGCTGTACACTTACCATGATTTTCCGGAAACGAAAGAACCATGCAAGAGAAAAGCGGATAAACCACTGTCACCAACTGTCAAATTCTAGCGAGCAATAATCTCTAATTTGGACTCATAGGGATTTTTTTCGACACAATCTAAAGGTGCCTTTACATGCTGACGCTTGACGCTCATTTTTGGCGTCAAAACAGGTCACGTGATCAAAATTGACGAATTGGTATTTTTATTTTTGGTCACGTGATGTCTTTTGACGCTGAAAATGAGCGTCGAGCGTCAGCGTGAAAAGGCACCTTAATAGCGTTTTCGATTGAACGCCCGGATTATTTTACTATGAATTCGAGTCTTTTATTGGCAGAGACGATGCAATGACGTGATTATTCGCTGCCGGAGAGATTAGATCTGCTGATCAGATTTATAATCTAGTGACTTTACATTTTACATACAGAGCTTCCATTCTATTAGTAGTATATGTTCTGTGGTTGAACGCGATTATGAAATTGTATTGCGCAAGCGCGGCCGCGCAATGCGGTTTGTAAATAATCAGCTGTTCTGTTCTGGCTGGTTATGAAATAAGTACTTCATGGCCTGTGTTCTTTGACGGGAATTTACTATGCAATAATGACAGTAGTAATTTATAATTAGAGATACAAGATTTCGTTTTTTGGAATTTAGACACAATTACAAAAATATGAATTTGACAGCTGTCAAAATTTTCGGAGATTCGAGAGTTGCAAGATACGCGCTCGACAAACAGGCGCGCGTGTTATTGTTTAGTAATGCAAATATGCAAGCAAGATATAAAAGTAAAAAAACCGTATTCAAGGCTATTGAAATGAATAAATATAAACAAACGGAAGAAACTATTGGAGTATATGGTTATTGCTTGTTGGCAAGTAATATTACACACGTATTTATTACACATACATAATTTGTTAGACAATTTTACGCATGTATAGAATTCATGTTTGTGAAATGTGTATAAAAATTTACAAAATAAATATTATAATATTAACTTATTAATATGATATAAATCTGTGCGAAGAGAAATATTAAAATTTCGAAAGTTTGACATAAAATTTATTGGATAATTTTTTTGTACTTAATAAATAAATATAAATTACATATAAGATTGTAATATATTAATCTTATAAATATAATAAAGATAAAAAAGAGTGAAATTTATAATATTGTTTAATTAAAAAACTCTCTCTTTGATATTTTATTGGTAATTTTTAATTTTCATATTTTTGAATCTTTATGCAGAGTGTACCTATTGCTACTTTTGCACTTGGCACATGGCAGATTAAGAGATGGCGATGGAAACTGGATTTAATAGAAAACTTAAAGCATCGTATTTCTGCAAAACCAATGGATTTTCCATCTGAGTAAGAGTACGTTTTATATTGTAAGTTTGTTAACTGCAGGCATTTTATAAGAGTATATTTTTTCCAGTTTAGATGAACTGAAAAATAAGGAATATTATTGTGTGAAGATGAAGGGAAAGTTTTTGTACGAAAAAGAATTTTTGATGGGGCCTAGAAGTCTCATTCTAGATGGAGAGGCTATCAGTGAAAAAGGTGGCGGAATAATTTCTCGCAAGTCGAGCACAGGATATTATGTGATTACACCTTTTAAACTGGAAGATCGGGAGTAATTGCGCTTTGCTTATATTATTAATTGAAAAATCTTTTTAATCTAGACTATTGAATTAATTAATTATTATTTTAGTTTGACTATCATGGTAAATCGTGGATGGATACCTAAAAGTGATCGTACATCATTTAAAGAAGATAGGATTACAGATTCTATGGAAATCGTCGGTGTTATTAGACAAACTGAAAAACGACCTCCATTTGTACCTGACAATGCTCCTGCAAGAGGAGTATGGCATTACAGGTATAAAGATAGCAATATAATATTTATCTAATTTATATGTGTAACAAAATTGGAGAAATTTTTGGTGATTGTAGGAAATAATATTTTCTCTAGTGAAACATTAAATATTTTTATTTTATTTATTCCAGGGATTTAAATGCAATGGCAAAGATAACAGAAGCAGAACCTGTGTATATAGAACTATTGTCTGAATATAGCGCACCAAAAGGTCCGATTGGTGGTCAAACAAGAGTAACTTTAAGAAATGAACATTTAAGTTATATAATCACTTGGTATGGGTTGTGTGCCAGCACAAGCTACATGTGGTTTCGACATTTTGTGCAAAAATTACCTCTTCTATAGTTTTCTCGCATTTCTTAGAGATAAAAAGAGAGAAGGATTTATCTAAAACACATGTAAAATGAGAGAGGGAGAGAAAGAGAAAGTATATAAAATATGTATGTATATATATTATCTTTTAATTTAGCTACTTTTTTAAATTGCCATCTTATATCTTCTACGTAAAATTTTTTTATATTTTTATCCGAAAAGAAGAAGATAAAGCAATGTTGTCTTTGCAATTATAAATTTGTGCGAAACAAACGGGATCAAAACTGAGAAACATAATTCACAGAATTCTTTAGGTTATTTTGTAAACATAATAATTGTAAGTTATTATATTAGAGCAGATATTTTAATCAATTTTTTTTTATATCTCGTTTTTATATCTGATGGGGAATATACAATTTGTATACATTAATGATAGTAATGATAATAATAATTGTTTTAAAAAGCAAGAGTTAAGCGGGATTAGGATTGTCGGGCTGTAATAAAAATAATAAAATATTTCTCTCGTTAATAATATGATAATGTTCTCTTAAATTTTATATTAATTAATTTCGTTATCATTCGCATATTTTTTAAAATCTTGTTTATAACAATTACAAATAGACAATTTACATATTTTGTTCTTAATACTTTAATTAAATTAAACATATCTAACTACCTTTATATTTAGAACTATTTGGTGTAAAAATCTAAATCATCGTGTTTCACAAATTATTTTTTTTTTAATAAAATTTTTAAATGATCTTTTATTTTACTGATATTTCATTGAATCGTGAAAAGCTTTTGCTAGAAAGTCACCATAACATTTTTATTATTTATATTCATTCCATTATTAATTATATTCATTACGTTTTTATTTATATTATATTTTTCATTTTATGATTGTAAAGCAGGATATACTTTATTGTCGCGATGGGATGCTCTTAAATGGATTCAAATTCATCGATAAAAATATCGCATTTGTTCATAAGGCTTAGCAAAAAAGACATATATATTATTTATGTGCGAGATGTTTCGGGAAAAAAGGTGTGAAAAATTCTAATTTCAAAGATATTAGTTTTTTTTTTCAGCGAAAAATCCACCCGAGAGTAATCTTACATTCCTTACAATTGAATTTAATCTTTCTCTAATATTAGGTCTTTATTATATCGATCAGTTAATAATGAAGTAAAATATTTGACATTTAATTATAAAGAATTAAAGAGAAGAGATATTCGTAATCTTTTTATATATATATTTTTTAAATCTATCTTAATTAAAAACTGGAGGAATGAAATAACATGTCAACAAAATGAAGAAATAGACTGTTATCATAGTAGTTCGATAACTGGAGGAGTTTTTTAATTCATAAATTTTATTTAATAAATTTCGAGAAATGTGGAAAGATAAAATTTCTTTATTCAACAATTATTCTATATATAATATATACGCTTATAATTCTCTAAAATTTAATTATCAATCAATGTCTCCGATAAAATTCTCGCTTTGGCAACAAAATCAACACACCTTTCTTCGAAGACACCGCATGTACACCTTATTCTTCCTCTCGCCATAAACACTTATGAAATATATTGAAATAATAAATTTTTTTAAACTATTTCAATTGCGCTAATTATCTAGATATCTGGCTAAGTATCATAGTATACTGCTCGTGCGACGTCCTCGCAATTTGACGAGTACGTCGAAGAAGGCAAGCTGTGAATCGGTCGAACGTCACACCCTTATCACCATCGATTCCACCCTTATCGCACACATCCTTATATAAATTTCTATATATTTTCGCAATTATACTAATATATTATCGATTGTGATTTTCATCTGACAGCCCGAAAATTCTCGGAAACTACTCCTTCTCGATCCTAAGTTTTCATCTTCATTCACATTTGAAGGTATTGTTGTTCTCTCGAATGTGATTATGATTACTACCCTTGTGGTATAAAAACGCGTGTCTTATCAGTATTGGGTCCGATGCTACTATCTTTCGGCTCTCGTTATGATTTAGATGCGCTCTAATAATATACATACCTAATGAACGATTTTTAGTTGGATACTTGAAACGAAACTGAAAACAAACAGGTCAGTGTGTTTCTCCACGTGGTCTTTATATGTCAGATAAGTGAAGCTGACATTGTGACGGTTTGATTTTCAACGTTGTTCAGTTTGCTTACTGGACACGATTCTCACATCGATGAACGAAATAACTCGGAATCAGTTTAATAATTCCGCTTTCGGGCCGTATTCGTAGTCAAGACTTAAGCCGAGCTTAGGAACGAGCGTGAAGACTTATCTAAAGGAGCTTTTCGCAGATTATGTTTGCTTGCTCCCTGTCATCCATTTATTTGGACATATAAGCTACTTGCTGTATGCTTTTTAAATATTTTTGAACACCTTTTTTATACTTTTAAAATACTTATTATAGTAATTACAGTTATATATATATTTCAAGTTACATATAAAAACATAATATAAGCATCTTGATGAGATATTCATCATATATTATGTCAAATAGAATAATGTACGTATATATGATTGTTTTGAGCATCTCTCGTTAGTTTAATTATTTATATAAAGAATTGTATGTATATATATATATATATATATATATATATATATATATATATATATATATATAATGTGTGTGTGTATATGTGTGTACGTGTTTTTTTATTACAGAATTTATATGCAGACTCTTTAAAGTGCACTAGTGCACACACAAGTACAATCAAAACTCTCTTATCTAAAAACAGAAGCTATAATAAATAACACCGTTTATGCTTACATTATAAAAAGGTTAAATCTTACAAAACATGTTATAAAAAATAAAATAATTAATATCAAAACGTTACGATCAAACCTTCCTGTAATTATTAAAAAGTGAACTTTTTCTTCTCGTTTATACAATTGATTGCATGCTCTAATAATTTCATGCACGCGAACAACGAGAAGGTGAACTCAGCGAATAGTATGTCTCACGAGTTTCTCTCGTATTTATTTACTTGTTCTTACATTACTTTTGAATAACGTGTAAAAGAAACAGAGACAGTTGATTTTATAAATTTCTTCTATTTTTTTCTTATATTACTTTTGAATAATGTGTAAGAGAAACAGGGACAGTTGATTTTATAAATTTCTTCTATTTTTTTCTGACAAATATAAATTTATTTCATATTGTCTTGTGCCGTCTAAAATGGCAATTATAAAAAGCCTGTTAAAAACGCTCCTGTGAGGAAATAATTTTATCACAATAAGAGCAACTTGTGTGCTTCGTATTTACAGTTACAAGCTCGTCTTAACATTACTTAACATTTATATCCCGGCTATGAATACGGTCGAATTACATGGACAATGTGAATAAATTGACCACTGATTTAACGCGATTTACTCTCTAGACAATAATATCCTATTCATAACATAAACAATAAAAGAGAACCGAGAATTACTAAAACGTTTTAATTAATCCCATAATATTGATCGATGTAATCTTGCCTTGGATTGTCGGCAACAAAAATCTTGTTTCCTGAAGTTGATAAGTATTTTGAGCGACACTTGAATGCTGGATCCGAAGAGCTCGAGTTTCGCTACCTTTTTGCCAGCAGATAAAGTTCAATATTGATTACCCTTCCAAGGATAACAATAAGAATAGGATCCTAAGTTCTACGAATAATAATTGTACGCTCCAGGTGTGTGTGTATGCGGGTGTGTGCGTGTCGGTCCGGTGTGATCTCTCACACAGGCTTGCAGGCTCTATTATTCATTCAGCACGCAGGTGCGGACCAGGGCGTTGGTGACGGAATAGGGATCGCAGTTGCTGCTGGGCCTCCTATCCTCCAGATATCCCTTTTTGTCCTCGGCGACCCCGCGGGGGATGCGAATGCTGACGTTACGATTGGCTACTCCGGCGCTGAAGTCGTGGATGTTGCTGGTCTCACATTTTCCGGTCAATCTGCGCTCGTTGTCCTTTCCTCCGCGCGGGTCGTACGCCTGGATGTGTCTGAGGTGTTGCTTGCTGAGCTTGTCGATCGCCTTCTCGATCTCGGCGATGCCGTTTTCCCCTCGCATTGCCTTCGTCGAGAAGTTAGTGTGAGCACCGGCACCGTTCCAGGAACCGTCCACCGGTTTAGGATCCAAAGTGACAATCACGCCATACTCCTCGGCAACGCCGTGTAAAATGAATCGAGCGATCCACAGGTCATCCCCGGCAGTAATGCCCGAGCACGGTCCAATCTGCATCCATAATAAAAAAAATATTCTTAAGCTTGAGAATCTAGAGACGGAGAGAGATTTTCTTTCCAAAGATGATAAATGAAAGTTGAAAGACCCCCTGTACTCCTTATGGGAAATGGCTTCCGGTGAATTTCGTTTCGAGAAAGTTGTAGCCATTGAGACTTTTCAGCGTCAAATAAACTACAAATACTAAAGTTTAAACAAAATAATCTACCAAATGTCATTTTCCATAAGGAGTGTGTTGGGATCTTTTCGCTGCAGAGTCTTAAATTTCAAATAAATTTGCACGATATTTTGATGGAAGCTTTGAATTTTCTTTTCTACTACGTAAAGGACTATGCTCAGTTTTAGTCCCGAGTGAACAGTCATATATCAATCGATAGGAAAGTATCACAAAGTACGAAACAAAAGGTTTTAATTGTCCAATTGAAGTCTGGAAGCAGAGAAATCGAATCAGTGGTGGTTACAATGGAGAACAACAGAGTTTGGACAACTTTAGCACTCAAAGTCTTGTGTCTATGGAACTTTTTAATTCTTTTTTGATGTCCTACAATCAGTTGAACCACCACCGGGTCCAACTTCAATAAGAAACTGAGCATAGTCTTTTATCTTCAATTAAATCTGAAAGCCTGATTATACTATCTCATCTCCAGTGTATCAAGGCGCTAAAAAAATATTTATGAATATTTATCGTATAAATATCGTGTCTGGGTAGTCATTAAGCTGGAATGCCATGTGGTCTTCCTTGCTTTCTATTACACCAATTGATGATTCGAATACAATAAGTTACCTGGAATTCCCATTGTGAGGGCATCACCTCGGCATTGGTCCCTGCGATCTTCACACCAGCGTAGAGGCAGGCCCTATAGTGAGCCTCGACGATCTCGCGACCAATTACCTTATTGGCGCCAACGCCGCAATAATAGGGACCTTGCGGCCCTGGAAAGCCGTTCTTGGGCCAACCGAGCGGCCTGCCATCGAAGTCGAGAAGGGTGTACTCCTGCTCGATGCCGAACCAAGGATCCTGATCCTTGACAGCTTCCATCGCTTCGTTCGCGATGTATCGCTTGTTCGAAATGGTCGGTGTCTTGTCGCTATTGTAGGTGTCGCAAAGTACAAGCTTATTTTTACCACCACGAAAAGGATCGTTGTAAATGGCCACCGGGTAAAGATATATATCACTATTGGCGCCGTCAGCCTGATATGTCGAGCTACCGTCGTACGTCCATATTGGTAGTTCTAAAATCAAAAGAACCTTATATTTAATCAAAAATCATCAATGAGCTGTATAATGGGGAACTGGAAAAAAGACTGTATAGTCAAATATAAATATATATAATTATATATAAAATATTTATACGTGTTTTTTTTTTCTTGTAAAATCTTTGTCTCCGTTTTTTCTCAACTCTTTAAATTTTAGTAAAAAAATTATTTTTTTAATTATATTCTTCTTATTTTTTTCTTATATATAGACGGAGATTATGTAAGAAAAAGAGAACATATATGTGAAAATATTACATATTAATTATATGAGTTATTAATTATATTTATATTAATTATATATATTTATTTATATATAGAGCTTTTTCCCAGGGAATACTTTTCTCTTAATGAAACTACGAATCGATTTTCTTCGGTTAAAATTTTTTCAGAATTTCATAAAAAGTTGTTATCATTTTTTGAACGAAATTAATACAAATATTTTAATCTTCAGTCTCTTTCTTTGATGAAGCAAAAACTTTTAAGTTAAAATAGAAAAATTGTAAGTTAAAGTTTTCTAATAAAACACTCAAATCCCAAATTTTTTCCCAAGCCTGACTTTCTCATCCATCACGATTGCTGTTCCATTTAATTCGCTAATGGCTTTTAATCTTTTATTACGCTTTTATTGAAAAGAAGTCCATTAATAAGGAATTTAATAGTTATCACATATGGGTCTCGATTCTATTCTCGAAATAAATGATAATAATAATATAAAAATGAAAGTAAATTTTAATAAATTAAAAAGAATATTTTTATATTTTAAAAATATAAAAAAAATTAGTATGCAAAGATTAAGTTTTAGTTAAAGTTGTGAAACCGGACTCTGATATACAATTATGTAGTTGATCTTTGTAAATCTACGATAATTACTCAAACACTTGACAAGCAGAGTTCATTGCTTCCATATTTTATTATATCTTTCTATGTAACATGTGTATTATACCAGATTAGATAACATTACTTCATCGTGAATAAATCGAGATAAATGACTTTTCGTAACTATTATAGCGCGGCTTAAATTTTCGTTGTCGATGCTCATAAATTATGAGGACGTTCATGTATTCAAGCATATGCTCGATTAACAAATGTATATGACTTCATGACACGTCACAAATTCGAACAATATTTTTTTAAATTTATTACCGTCTTGTTTTATTTGCGGAATGCATATTATTATTTCCAAAGCTGAACTAATTTATCTTACTTGAAAAAATAATTTTTTAATATTTTTAATATTTTTAATATTTTTCAGCAATAAATTCAGTTAATTTTATCGTTACTTTTCAAACCTACATGGCATGATTTCTACGTAAAAAAACCTAAAAAAACATTAAATTTTTTGATAATTAAAAACGTAAAAAAGGTGACTTTGGCTATTGGATCTATTAAAAAGAAAACCAAAAAAATATAGATTTTATTTACATTTACAGAGTTGAGAGATATTAAAAGAAAAATATTTCTTTGCAATATTTTTGAAATATTAATCATTACAGATATTAAAATTCAAAATTATATTATACATTTTATCAATAGTGTGATATTAGTTTTAAAATGATATATCAGTTATTTGTTATTATATTTTAATATAATATAAACAAAATTAATCTAATCAAATTTATTGTAAATTTTATATGTAACTTGGCCTTATAATAGCGTTTAAAAAAAAAGTAATGAAAATTGTAACGACTCGTTACTTTTGTAAAGCAACTTTCTCAACTTTCCCTGATTATTTCCATGTCATTTTTACAAAGTTGTTCTTCAACGTATAAAACGTCATAAAATTGCTCGAGCATCAAGATAAACGCGCGATTAATGACGAGTAGCAAGGACGATCGACTAAAAGATTGGGCTGTTATGTTTGCTGCGTCCAAGGTTTTATAGAAATATGTAAATGAACAATGGAGACACATTGATTGTGTGCAACCCGTGAAAGACTGTTCGAAAGAAATGTACTACTGTTTCTATTACTTGAGATGCAATATCTTTCTCTTTTAAAGTACGCTTTCTATTTTCTTTATCAAAGTGTTCCTGTCAAATGTATTCCCGTCATTGAAATTAGCTAATGTTATTTTGAAAAGACACCTTTGCATTCCAATGCGAATTCCAACAAAAAAATCATGCGTTACAAAAGTGAGTAGCTATTTCGAAATTTCTTTTTTAAATTGAAAATTAGACCTAAGAATGGAGTATAAAAGAAAATATACTTTTTTTTTTTTTTTTAATGGAATTTTACCTTTCTCTTTATAAGTTCGATTTATTTATTTAACAAATATTATATTGATGATACGAGTCTGTCGGTCTTTCTACACTCACCGGAAGGATGTTTCGGTACAAAATCTAGGGTCCTGGTCTTGCAACGTAATCCTTCATCAGTACCATCGATCCAAATGTACTTCGCTTGGATCGTATTTTCGGGCTGCGGCAGGTCCAAATACTTTTTTAACAGAGTTTTGTCTAACGCCGCATTTGGTGAGTCTCTCAACACGTTGCGCGACATAGTGATGCTGTAACAAAAAAAAAAGGGAGTGATGAGAATAAATAAAATGACAAATTATAATCTTTTTTTTTTTTTTTTTTTTTCGAGAGAAAGGACGAGAGGTATATTAATTGTATACAAAAAAAATAATTATAGAGCACAAAAGTTCAATTTATTTATCTCGCATCGATGACCGGATACATTTCATTTCATGTCTTCATACAATACGATATCAATAAGATAAACGTTCGCATAATTACAAGATGGTGCATTCAACGTATCATTCAGTTAATTATGTTATGCATGCGTGCGCTTATGTGTTTACATCACACTTGATGTAAAATGAAAGATGACATACATAAAAGTCATGCACATTTAATTGCTTATTTATTAATTTATTAATTTGTAATTAATTTAAATATATTTATATTTTATAAATATTAATAATAAACAAAATATTCTTTAATAATTTTTTATTGAAAGATTTATATATAATTTTATTATATAATTTTTTATTTTTAATTAATTTATTTAATTTATTTTTTGTTTACTTTATTAGGTTCTATTTACTTATTTATAATTTATTTATAATTTATTATTTATTTGCTAATTATTTGTTCTTCGACGTGTAATAATTGATTTGATCAGAGATGTCAATTTTAACAAATTTAGGATGAATCTTGAGCCCTCGTCTGAAGAGTAAAAATGCTTCTTCTCGCATTTTCAAAGCGACAAGCCATGGAAGAGGAAGATTTTGATCGAGACGTATCCACGAAGCGATGCAACACTCATACAGAGAGAAAGAGAGAGGAGTCTTCACTGTGGTGGTATATACCGTGAAAAGATAGGTGCGCCCACACGGGGCTTCACGCTCGTAACACGCGAGCCGTGCGTGCGTCACGCATGTCGCGAGAACGTGGCGTGGCCATTGGCGGCGACGATGACGGAATTTTCCTCTGGTTCCTACCGAAAATTCTCCGGAGGGGAGAAGCAACCCGTTCTCTGACACATATACAGACGTCTGATAAACTGTCTCGATAAACCTCGAAGGCGGAGATTAAAACAGACAGTCACAGACTCGCCTCGATTCCTCCTGTTTCTCTTCTTCGATTTACAGAAATTCATTTTCAACGAATATTAATTATATCTCTCCTTCAATCATTCTAGAGAAATGATTAATTGTGATATAAAAATTGTAATAATATAATACATACTGTATTATAATAATATAATATAATAATATAATACATACTGTATTGTAATAATATAATATATACTGTATCGATAGAAAAAAGTATTTATGCCTGAAACAAAAAGTATCTTTTCCACAACAGTTTATTATATTTTAAATTTATAGAAATATAAGTTTTAACGAATTGTTTCGAATTAATTTTAGAAAAATATTTTATCTTGTAAAATATATAAAAGCTTTAGTAGAAGATTTATGTCTAATACTTGAAAAGAATCTCTTTCACGTGAGATAATTATTATTCTAGATTTATAGAAATCACGAAAAATTTTATAAGTATTTTATAATAATATTTTATAAATATTTATAATAATATTTTAGAGAAATATTTTATAAATAATATTTTTAATTTAAATAATTTTATAAATAATATTTAGAGAAATATTTTATAAATATTTTGCGAAATATTTCCTTGACATTGGAAATATTAGAATTTTAATTTTTTTTCTCAATAGAATATATAAAATGTTTAATTAAGCTCAGCAAAAAATTTTTATATTTTGTTGAATTTATTAATAACAATCTTGCATAGTGTTTTTTAATTCTTTTGAACCTTTCGAAAAACATGACATGTAATTGTAGAATGTCAAATACTATTGTATATATTTGTTGTATTTAAGAATTGATGTCACATAAATGTCACATCAAGAGTGGAAGAAGTGATTTTTGACAACTTTCAATTTTCACTTCGACAATGTTTTCTCCAACAATTTCGTGATTCATTTTGTATTAATCGTGATCAAAATGTTATTCTTTTAAATACATTATCTCTGATTTGTAGATAAGATGTATAATTGTAAGTCATAAACATTTTTGATAACATTATTCTATAATAAATGAATTTTCTTGTTACCATTATCTGTTCACGCAATTATTTTAATTTTGTAAAAAGCTTTGTACACGGAAGCAGGAGAAAAATAGAAATAATAAAAATAGAATTCTGCATCAATATGTAATTTTAATAATAATTTTTTTATACTAATTTAGAGTGTAAAATTTTGACTAAACTAAAATTATAGAAGCTTCCTTTAATTAAAAACTACAAAAAAATTAATAATTTGAAGTTCTTAATATTAATACATAATATGAATTAAACACAAAAAGGGCAATGAAGAGCCAACGCGGGTGAAGGGCGTGAAAAAAAAATTTCTTTTTCAACCGTATTGGATGTAAATCTTCTATATTTTCAAACGTTTCGGACTCTGTTTTTGAGCCTTCTTCAGTGACTTTAACATATGGAAAATAATAATAAAAATTGAAATAGCGATAGTAAAACGGAGCAAAAGTGCAAAAATTATACTTACCATTATAATATCAATATTAACGTACTACGGTAGATCTTGCCATATTCCAACGGTTATCCAATGTAAAAATACCTTCTGCACAGTGTCAAACACAAGGATCAATGCAGTAATGGGATCACACAAAACTTACATGGATCGACGAAGGGCAACGAACACCCGCATACAAATGATAGACAGTAACGAAAAATTCAAACGATACAAAGTCATGAAAATGTCGTCACGCCGATAAAAAATAAATAAATAAATAACACAAGGACAAATAGCAAAAAATAGTGACAGGTTAAATTTTAGATAAATTGTCAATAATAGGTAGGCAAACATTATTCAATTTTATGGTATCGCTATGGAGGTTCAACGCATTCTTTTGGCGTTTTATGTGAATCATCTCCGTCACTGAAGAAGGCTCAAAAACAGAGTCCGAAACGTTTGAAAATGTAGAAGATTTACATCCAATACGGTTGAAAAAGAAGTTTTTTTTCACGCCCTTCACCCGCGTTGACTCTTCATTGCCTTTTCTCTGTTTAATTCATATTATGTATAAATGTATAAAAAATATTAATGTTAATAATTTGATTAAAATTGTATTATGTCAAAATTTCCTGTAATTCTCTCTCTCTCTCTCTCTCTCTCTTTCTCTGTCCTGTTGAAATGATATAAGATATCTTGTATACAATCATGCAAAAGTTCCAGACGAGAAAAAAATCGAACAGCGTATTGGAATGTTATCTTTGGTCACGTGCGAGTAAAGCTGTTTTTTTGCGTCATACATGTATAGAGATATTATAATAAGTATATGTTTGACCCGTTTTATCGCAATCGAGACGATTGTGACCAATCGACAATTCTAAAAAATTTGAAATTAAGACCCTCGCAAGAATACACTTTTTTCGAGAGTCAGTCTTGAGGATAAATATTGATTTAGCTTGCATCGATGATTTTTTTTTCTTTTTAACTTTTCGTATTAATTTTTAAAAGAAACAAACATTTTTTTTAGAAATCAAACATGTGATTATATATAAAATAACGATTTATTTTACACAGAATTTTACGTTATAAAATGCAATTATTTAATTATCCAAACAACACAAAATATTTATAAAATACTTCCAAAATATTTATAATAATTATTTTATAAATATTTTAAAGATTTTAGATTGAATAGATCATAAATATTTACCATAAATATTCTAGCAAATATTTAAGGAATATTTACAAAATAATTATTTTTTAAATATTTATTTTTTGCTTACTATAAATATTATATAAAATATTTCATCGATATTTTAAAAATATGTCGAATAAAGATTTTTATAAAATATGTATAAAATATTTGCATACTATTTAAAAAATATATATTTTCATAAATATTTATCATAAATATTGTGTGAGATACGTACGACTTTAATTAATTCAAATCAAATGTCAAATGTAGAAATACGATAGCTTAGCAAATAACTGATCTCGCAAAACCCAAAGTCAATTTTCATCTCTCTATTTTAATAATAGTTTTCCTTTGTTCCCAAAGTGATTCTTTCCGCATTCTCATTCAGATTTTTACTCATATTTCGCGGAGAGAATAAAGACTCTGAAAGATGAAAATAAATACGGAGGTTAATGCACTTCCTGTTGAATTCGTGTGGATACAGTAGCAAGTGCGGCCTCTGCTCAATCCGTTGTTTTACTATAAGCGGCTAATAATAATGCACGTGCGATCAAGTGCTTATGTCATTTATATGTCTGGTCTTGCGGATGGCAAGTGACAAAAAATAAAATCACACTGTTTACGTATTGGTATTTTAACATGCATGATCTTTTTTGTATTTAATTATAATCTTATAAATATATAAAATTAAGTTAAATATATCTCATAAATATATAAAATTAAATTAAAATAAAAAATATTTTTATCTAGCAATCTAAGAGAATTGTATTTTGCATATTATTAAGAGCAAATATAAAAAGGATAATTCACAAGATAAACATCTTTGTGTATTTTCTTTTTTTTTTAAATCATTAACGCGATGATTATATGCAGATTCATTGTGACGTACTTGTATTTTTGTATGATTCAACCGTAAATTTTCGGTGAAACTTGAGTACAACATAAATTTGTCGTCGAAGAAGATAAAATGACAAGCCAACGTCATCGAATATTAATTAAATTTCTATTTCTGTAATTTGACATAGTGTTGCTCTCCTGAAATTTTAATGACGTTCTTCGATTTCATTTTTGATACTTCTCCGCTTTCTTCGACAATATTTTGAACAAAACCCAGTAATAATATATTTATCAAAATTAAAAATAATATTTTAATAATATTTATTAAGGTACCAAATTAATAAAAAATGTTTTACTTATTATTAATATTAAATATAATAATAATATAATAATTTATTATTAATAACAATATATATTTATTATTTTAATCAATATATTTTATTAATTTTTATCAATAACAATATACACCTATATTTCTTAAAATAATAAATATAGTTATCAATAAAAAAATTAATAGAATATATTAATTTAATTTATTGTTATTATTAATTTATTAATTTATTATTATAATAGAAACTTTTTGCAGTTTCTTGCATTTTACACAAAAAAATGGATACGATTCGGGCGATGAAGATACTATACTTTTGAAGTAGCTCTCGCATTATGCATTTGAATGAAGATGATGGTGATTCAGGATTAAACGTACAATTTACCGGTTTTCACGACAGGTTAATTGCCGTTTATCTGGGCCGAACAGGTGTGGACCTCAAAAAATAAAGAAAAGATGGCCGAAAAATATGTAAGTATAGTGAAAAGAAAAAAAATGAGGCAAGCAGAAGCCTACTTCAGAAATGAAAACCTTATTGACGTCCTATGTGTCCTAATATGCTTTCGGATAAAATTTAATTGCGCTTTTATTTATTCAGCTAATAAAAATAATAAAAAGAATTATCTTTTGACGTCAGCAAGGAACTATTTTTTCGTAAAAAAGAGCGATAAAGGACCAACTGGCGTACTTGCTTATCAAACATTCGGTTTATTATTATGAAAAGTATAGTGGTTCATGGAAGTGAATCTGATACGTTCTATTTTTCTTAGAATTTTTAATTTAAAGAAAAACAATTTAATTAATTTGTTCCTGTATTATATAATGTATACTTTTTAATATTGATGACTTGTGCAAATTTAGATTTCTCATCTCGCTTGCATCTTCTTTCTTTTTTAAATAAAAATCTTTAATTTCTAATTCTTCGTAATTTTTCTATTACTTGTTCTTTTTTTATCATCAGTATTCCAATCTGCGTCAAAGGAAATGGATGTTCGAAGTCTTTTTCCTTGCGATCATTGCATAAAAAACAAATTACTTCCTAATCAAATGCGGCTGTCACAGCATAAATGCTCGTACTGTGCGACTACACGTGATTTATTCGACATTCAACGCGATCAGCTGTTATGTGCAAAACATAGTCCTGACATTGAAATATTAACGAGAGACTTCGTGTAACGAAGTTAGTATTAGTAAGTTAGTATTCGAACCAGGCGATTCTTTTTTTTTTTAAGTGTATAATACATAATTCGATCACACTGACCAGTTTTAATCGATATTAAATCATGCTAAAAATAGTGATGCCTTATCGCGATAAGCGGCGCGGGCGAAAAGGCAAGATTATAAATAATTCGGACACGTGTCGTATATAAACAGCCTCGACGAGACCTTCTTTCAAAGCTGTATATTTCGAATCAATATATTTAGGCCTTCGTATTGAGGAGACTTTCGCCAGAAATATATCTCACGTATACATACATACATATAGTTTCTTTTCAAGGCACAAAAATATTCAAAATTCATTATTTTTGATACTTTTTCTAAAAAAGATATATATATATATATATATATATATATATATATATATATCAATTTATCAATTTTGGCACATTTTTATAAATTATTGTGTATTTATTCAAAATTAAAATATTAATTTTTATTACATTTATTATTCAATATTTATTATTATATTAATATAAATTGTATAATATTATTATTTTATATTATATTTATAATTGATAATTATTTAAAATAATTGTTTTGCGTCTTATTTTTATTGTGCTTGGCGTTCATTTGCTACTTGAATTTATTTATTGAAATATATTATATTTATAGGAAGTGCAGCATATTTGGAATATCAGTTTTATAGTTCTAGAAGTAAATTTGTGCTCTTTGATGAAATTTAAAACACTTGATAGGCAAAGGAATCATTAATTACAAAAAAAAAAAAACAGAAATTTAATACATTTTTTATTTTATATGAAATTAGGATAAAAAACTAATATCTAAATATTCGGAAGATAATTTTTGGAAAAATGTATTCTAAATTATGATAATATTTACCCTAATTATACCCAATGACTACATATAAACCAACAAAGAGATGTCGATCAATTAATATAGCCTAAAGTTAATTAAAAATTAAAACCCCGACAATCTCTCTCGCACGTTCCTGTAAAGCCTATCGACTCTACCAACCTAAAACACCTGCAGACGGTGATCCGTGATTTTTGCTCGGTCATTTTCGCGACGCGCAAAAGCCTCGGTCCGCAAATCCTGACGAGGATGTTGGTGCTCATCGTGATGGAATTTCGTCGAGAAAGATCTCGATCGGTTTATTTCGCGCGAATATCAGGTGGAGAAAAAAAACCACAAAAAGAGAAAAAAAACAAGGATAATGTCGAGAGCACGAGGGAGCAACCCTGGACTGGCCGACAAGGAGCAAGAATGGTACCATTTATATGGGGCGCCCCTCCCCAAACCCCATCGACACCTCAGGAAACCCAACTTGTGAGTTCAAGTACCTTTATGAGGTATGCCTCGTCTCTCTTTTAAGCCTTTTCGCACATGGCCAACATGTAAACGAACTGCTCTCCTTAACCCGACCCGTTATCGTCTCACCTGATCGAATGACAGATGTCAATTTCACCACGTGTTACATTGATTGCCGCTCGTCGGATCGAAATTCAGGAGTCAATTTGTACAATCGATAAGAAAAGAAAGGGCTTTAAATATGTTTTCAATATAATAATTCAATAAATATAAAAAAATATAAAAAGTATAAAAATATAAATATAAAATATGTTTATAGGAAATGCAGTATATTTGAGATATACTGTTTTTAATTTGGAATATTACGAAAAATAAATGTTATCCATTTATCAATATTGCAAAAGTATTAGATAGAAATTAGACAGAAATTCATATATGTAAATACAAAATATCTAAAAATGTCGCTAGAAGTGTTAATATTTTATTATATAATAATTGTGACGAGCAAGGTTGAAAATCACAACTTTTTTGATAAGTTTTATTAAATCCCTTATTGTTGTTTTAATACTTAATGTCAGCCGAATGATTAAGATGCTATGTGCTTCTTTTTGCGAAACGCTTTTATTATATTTTGGAATACACTACTCTAAAAATTATCTTTTGAATTTTGATCATTTAGATGTCAATTTTTTATTTTAATTTCATAAAGAGTAAGAAATCTATTAAGTTTGTTTTTTTTTAAATAATTAATGATTGCTTTGTCTATCAAGTATTTTGAATTTCATCAAAGAGCACAAATTTACTTCCAAGACTATAACTGATTTTCCAAATATACTGCACACATTTCCTATAAATATAATATATTCTAATAAATAAATTCAAATAGAAAATGAGCTCAATAAAAATAAGACGCAAAATCATTATTTTTGTAAAATTTTCAATTTTTTATTAATGCTTTTCATTTTCATTATCGATATTTCTTTAGAATTGTTGTTTGTTTGCAGTGTTCTATAATCGGCGCGAGTAATTTCGCGATTAGTGCGATATTAATTGATCCCGCAGAAAAATATATTCGATAGAGATGGCTGTTCTATTAAGGTTAGTCTTCTTTTTATTTTTTTCGGAAAAAAACAAAAAAAATAATAGAGATAGTAATTTAGAAGCTACGAAGCCTGTTCGCAATCGCGATTTAATACTCAAAATCATAACATTATTAATTCTATATTTATCTTAATTAACATTAATCTTAACATAATATTATTAATTTCAATACTATAATTAATCTCATCGTGTGAGTTTCTGTTCTGTATTATTTTTATACTATTATAATTTATTATTATTCGTTTACACAATTATTCAGAAAGCATAAACTCAAATAAATTTTTTTAAAAAAGTTTATAACAACAGAAATTTCTTAAGTAGTTTTTATATCGTAAAATACGGGTGTATCAAGTATTCTAATGTTGTTTTCTGATTTTTATTTAATTCAGATCAATATTTAGCTATTTTAAGATTTCTTTTTTGATGGAAATTGTGAAAAAAATGATATATTTATATCATGTAAAAATAAGAATATCTTTGTATATTTAAACAAGTGATACAAGAAAGTTTATTCTTTCTCTCTCTCCAACATATTCTCTCTTCCAACACATATAAATAAAAATAAAAATAATCCCAAGTAGAACACAAAGTCACGATAATATCAAAGTAACGTCAAATGGCGTCAAAATGACGAGAATATGACTACAAAAACTCACTTTTCAATCATTTTTTTATCATTTTAACATTATTGTGACTTTTTTGTTCTGCCTGGAATATATAATAAAAATAAAATAAAATATAAATGTCAAATATACATGTATTAATATATATATAGTTATAATATCAAGATATTGATAAGTATTTATTTTGACAAATAATTTGATAAATAAAACTAATAAAAATATAAAAGACATAGATAAAACATAGATAAAACACAAAATCTGGATTTGCTTGCTCGCTTACAGTCAAAAGTAAATAAATAAAACGTAATAGACCGAGTTAAAAATTATCGAGACGTTTTGCGGCTGGAACATTAAATTGATTTTGGTATGCAGACGTAAATAAAAGAATAGAAGTAAAAATTGCGTCGCGGTTGATGCGCGTTTATTGAATAAAAAAATTTTTAATCCTTAAAGCGAATAGTGAGATGTTCAAAGAAGCGATTGTAAATTTACGAAGTTCATTATCGTGAGAGTCTCGTGCCAAGACTGACATGTGGTCAATGACCTCTGAAGGAATGGTCGATGTTATACTTGGACCATCCACAAAATTGAAATGTTTCTAGATAAAACTAAGAGAAATTACGTATAATTCGGGGGAAAAAATCACTGAAAATCGATGTTTATTAATTTTTTTAAAATAAGTTGACGTAAGAGCGTGTTCCTTAACGTTTTATCTTGGCATCTTAGTAAACAATATTTTAGTTCTTTTACTATTCGTTATTATTTTCATTTAATTCGTTTTTGATGTAAGATAATGCAGTTTGTTCAGAAATTCAATTTTGAGCGATCTTATCTCTCCTGAGATAAGAAAGATGATTTCTAAAAAGAAATGTAAATTACTTATTTGCATAAAAATTTATTGGAATTTGTTTTATTACTACAAATACAATAAATAATAATTATGATAATAATAGTAATAAATTGAAAAATAATAGAAATTGTTTTATTATTTGAAGAAAGTTGAATAGACTTAATCAAGAAAGAAAATACAATTAAACAAAGAAATAATACACTAAAAAAAAACAGCTTGGAGAAAAAAACTTAAAAATTGCATATTTTATTTTATATATTTTATTTCTTATGTAAAATACAAATAAATGCAGTAGATAAAGTAAAAAAAAAAGATTTTATTATCTCTCCTCTCATTGAAATAAATGAAATTTCTGGACAAACTCGTCTATCTACGTTTATGCAAACTATTCTTATTAGATAGGAAAGTTTACTCGCGTGATAGAAATTTTCAGTGCTTCGAAACTTTATGAAATATTAGTCTAAACAAAGAACTTACTTAAAATCTCCTTTATTTGCACTTATTTTTAAGATAAAACATTTCTTACGAAAATATACAAAACATTCCTGAAAATTGAAGCACTTATCTTCAACAAACTAAGCAGAAAATTGTCAATAACACACTAGTAACTAATCAACCCATAAATTTAGTTTATATGAGTGATGTGTTCACGACTGCGTGAACATTTTATCTCATCTATCGGAATTTAAAAGTGTAAAATCTCCTACCGTGCAATCTCTCTTAGCTTTATCTTACATATATTTAACATTAAATAGAGAGAACTTTCAACTCTTGAATTTGATTTCTTTTAATGTAAAGAAATCTTATTGATATGAATAAAAAGGATTTCTATGGTCGTAATTAAATTATATAATTTAATCATTAGATTAGATTAAAATATATATTGATTATTATTAAATTATAATATATTATAATATATTTATGCAAAAAAGGATTGAAGGTAATCAGAGAAGAGCTCGAATAATTGTAGCAATTAAAATAAGAGTAAAATTTAAAACATTATATTATTACATAATAATATTGTAGCAATAATGATAGAGTCATGATGTATACACTTAATTAAAGGATTACCAATAAGATTTCATCTTAACACATTTATAGACGCAAATCTGTTAGATCCATATTTAAATAAACTCGAGCACAAAGTATACGTATGCACTTAGTATTCCCGTGATCATTTATTCTATTCACATACGATATTTACTCGCAATTAACGCGCATACTCAAAAATACAATGTGCCTAAAGATATCTGTATACACGAGATGCAGTCGCGCGTTAATTAATTACGTCGCGTTGGTATCGCGGGGGAAAAATCAGATCGATAGATTTGAAAATTCGATGGTGAAACGTCGATTGATTCGACAAACGTCACACGTGAATTTTTATTAGATATGCCATCAATATATGGACAAATTAGTAGTAGATATAATTATCTACTTTGACGTTTAAAAGTATGCAAAATATATTTGCCAATTTTTGAGATTCTTTTTAAATGTTATTTTATTATTTATCATCCTATTATATTATAAATCTATCATTATATTATAAATGCCATTTTATAAAAATATAATTATATATATTTCATAGAAGTTATAAACTATAATAATAATAAATCACAATTAAATAATTCAGATGTCATATCAATAATATATATATATATATCATTTAATTTCCCACTCTTTAAATAAACTGGTCATTAAAATTATATAACATAGTTATATAATAATATTATATAGTTATATAATAATAATTATATTATTAATTTAAAATTAATTTAAAGAAGAGCTAATCTTGGCGCACATTAATATATTATGTTAATACCTTACCAAAATTTTATAAAACTTCTACCAGACTGTCAGATTTCATTCTTTTTGGAAAATTGTTATACACACTTAATATATATTTTTTTAAATAAAGTAATGCCTTTAATTATTCAACGATAATTTCTTTACAACAGAATGTTTCAACAGATATTTGTCCTTTCATTTAAAAACAAAATTCATATTTTACACTGATAATTATGAGACATGAAATCTCGCGCGTGACTAACAAACGTCATTGAAAAGATGTATTGTCGCAATCAGTGGAATGTCCAACCACCATTACGTCAATACGATTAATTAATCTGTGAACTCATGTCGGTGACATTATACGATATTTCTCGCTTACAACAAATCCTTTGTTTTTAATAAATTTTAATTAATTATTACATTAAGCAACATAACTGATCTGCAACATTTTTATTTAGTATATGTTATATTAATAATTATCTCTTAATTTGTCGATGTATATGAAGTATAAAAACGTAAATGAAGTATAAAAACACAGTTTTAATCGTTCGAGGCGATTGCAAAATCATGTATCATTGACCTCGTTATCGCTTTCTACCAGAGATAAATTCGAGATCTCGTTTTATACGAAATGCGTGACGTCTGAATGATAATATTTAGGAAGTTCTATTTCATGAACACTCGACAAGTAAATCATATTCGTGAAAAGTGAAATGAAAAAAATCATTGCCAATTAATTAATTTCTAATTTCACATTAGTTTAATATCCTTTATAAAGTCTTAAATTTTTTTGTATAAAATAAAGAATTACTTATCTGCATCAATAAATGTGCTAAATAATAGAAGATTATTTATTTAAAAAATTGCTCTTTATATAATAATAATAATAATAATAGTAGTATAAGAGAAATAAATTCATAATATCACACATTTTATTTTATGTAAGAAAAAAGGAATTTTTTTCATATCTGTTAATATTCTCAAGATAAAATCTGTCCCAGTTTTTTATAGGATACCCTATATATTGCAATATCAATTAGTACATTGGACAAGTCCCGTTTCTAAATGTACATTTTTGATCGGGATGAATAAATTATTTAATTTCTGTCAAACAACACGATCTATATATATATATATAGCTGCGATAAATTTGTCATGTGTCAAATCGTTGAAGTTAAAAATTAGCACAAATCGATCGAAAAGAAACAGAGTTGTGTCCAGTTCGAGGAAAGTAACCGTGCGCTCTCTCATCGAGACTCCAGCCTTTTAACCGATAAAAATACTTGTCCGCTACCTTAGACACCGATCGATCTTCTTATCCCCGTGTTACGTATGTATTTGCCATCATTACGTCTATCGAACGTTAATCTAGATAGTGCTTTCTTTATTTAAGATCCTTTTCGCCGCTGCATTTATGCGGAAAAAAATTGATATCAATAAAACAGAATATTAAGTCAAGGATGAACGTCTTGAAAAAATATTGGATTTAAATGCAAATTTCTCGGAATATATTGACCCCCCTCTCTCTTTAATAAATCTCTTTTCACGGATTAAAATAAAAGAAATATATCCGTAAATAATTCTAAATTTGAAGTCTAGGAAAAAAGATCCCTTGAGACGAGTGTATTTATATAAATGTAGAATAATAATAATGATAAGATACTGATAACTAATTAGTTAAGGTCGTGATTCGTATCTCGCACATAAAAACAGATAATTTTATTTAAGTGGCATATGATGTGTTGATAAAAATACTCATTTATTGTTCTTATCGATAATAGGCTTTTACTTTTTAGCCTTGTTTTTTTTTTTCGAAGAAAAACAGAAGCTCAACAGCCACATAAGAATTGTTTATGTCATGGAAAATTTTTATATTTATATTTATTATTCAATTATTATCTTATTTAATTATATTTTATTTATTATTTATCTTATTATTTTAATTCTAATGATAGATAATTTTAGAAGAAATTATATTGATTGAATTATATTTTTGTATACATCTTTCAAATTAAGCAATAATAAATCTCATAATAAAAAAACAATTAAAATTCAAAAGCATACTTCAGTTATAAACTGTAATACAAATTAACGTAAAACGAAATCAAGATGTTTTACTCAGTTGCTTATCGAAACTAAATACGCCGTACTGATAAGATACTAGGCAAATATTTACTTGGAAAATCGCTGTATTTAAATTTTTTATCTAACTTGCGTATTTAAAAGCACATGAGTTACGCAAATATGTTTAGACTTAAGGAAAAAAAAAAAATTACAGAACAATTTTCAGAACAATTAATATTTTAATGGAACAACGCTTAATAATTTTTTAATGACCAATTATATGATAATCATTAATATGTGCTCATTATAAGTATACAATAGGCTCACCGTAAATCGTCATTAAAAATTAATGACTGTTAACTTAGTCATTAGGGGGAACCGATGGGACTGTTCCATTTCCACAAAAGTCTCGATTATCTCACTTGACCTTACGTTCTTGCAAGATTCTCGACGAGATCCGCAATAGAATGTGCGTGGAATTTTTTTTCAAATAAATTACAACACACATCATAAGCCGGCGTGTTTTTTGCGCATTTTTACTTCCGTCACGTTACATTAAAAATTACGAGGTCGCGCGATAAAGTAACGAAGGCGACTTAAGCGTTCCACTGACCTACACACGCCATCAGTCAATGGTCCTTATATAGATCCTTCATTTAAGGGCTTAACCTCATTTCGGATATATCTGTTCGCGGAAATCAAATATATCGCGCTTTACGCGAATTTTACGAGCTTTGCGCTTCGCAAGCTCCTGTTCACACGACTGTCAAAGAGATCGATGTCGTAGAACATCATCTTTTGCCATTTCAAGTCTCACAGTTTGTTTTGTTTCTGTTCAGCCACCTACTTTTTGCATGTATATATATATATAGGGTGAGAAAAAAGGATGAAAAGCCTGTATATATATAAATGCACGAATCTCTCATATTTATCACAATTATAACTAATTATAACCCGATTAACTGATATTTCGATCGTCTAATAATTGGAATAATAATTAGAATAAAGGATTTTTTATTTTATAATGAAAGATATAGTCGCTTCTTTTTCTTCAGAAATTTAAAAATTTATTTCGTGATAGCAAAGTTCTCAAAATAATTTGAAATAATTTTTAAGCGCGTTACTATTAGATTTAAGACACGTTTTTATGCGTGTTCTCTCTTTCATAGTTTGCTGGAATCTCTGTCTCTAATTGTCCAACAGAACAAGTTTCATAAGCTTTCAAATGAAGAGTTTCACGCTGAGTCCATATCCGGTGAACCAAATTGAAAAGAAGCCATGAAGTCAATTAAAAGCATCAATCAACCGATCACTTGAAAGGAGAACTGGACTGTCGTGCGCATTTAAGGAATTTTCAATTTCTCCTTCTATGCTCTTTCACCTGACAATTGTCATATTATGTTAATATGTGTAACGTTAAATAAAAATAATATTTCATAGATATGTGCAGATAATATACAAAGTGAGCGAATTTCTCTTACAAATTTGTTTGCGAAGACGTATTTGTTGATACGTGCTTTGGTTATTTTATTGTTTAATATTATTTTATTTATTTAATATTTTATTTAATTCGAAAGGTTTGTTTTTAATGCGACCAAACTGGCAAATTAAACTTATTTATTTATTGAATGCTTGACATAAAGACGACGTTTCGACCTTTAATTTAGATCCTTTTCGAGTCTTAATTGACGTTATAATGTTTAGAGAGTTGTAAATTCGAACGTCACAATTACACATTAGTCATCAGCCCACTTTCTGACGTGTCTTTATGTCAAGCATTCAATAAATTAACAATAATAAAATTAAGTATATTAATTGAAAGATCATTCGATTTATTTCGTCGAAAAACTTCAGCGTGGCTAAAACTTTATTTCGACAACGTTTATTTTGTTAATTCACGTGTAAGTCAAAATTTGTCGCGAGAGCAACGGTCAAGCCAACGTGCCAAGCTTCCGAAATGTCATTTCCCAAGGTCGAGCGAACAATTGCAATATCGTGCCAATTATTTCCGGCGACCGTCGTCAAGGACGTCCTGTCAAAATTCAACTCTCTGTCCCTCTCTCTCTCTCTCTCTCTCTCTCTCTCTCTCTCTCTCTCTCTCTCTCTCTCTCTCTCTCTCTCTCTCTCTCTCTCTCTCTTTCTTTCACTGCTAAAAAAAACATTCTCTTCTTTTCATCGAAGTAAAGTTAAAAGTTGGAGAACAATTAATAATTATCGAATAATTAAATAATTAATTTAAATAAATAATTTTGTCCAAAATATTTAAAAGACAATAAGCGTTTTCTTTTCATATATATATATATATATATATATATATATATATATATATATATATATATTTTTGTCTAATGAAAAATATTTTAAAAATCTTAATCAATAAGTACAGGCATATAATTTAATTTATATTGCAACAATAAAAGATAAATCGGACTATCATAATGAATTTTTTAAAGTCACATGAAATGAAATTGAAAATTTGCGTATTATAATAATTGGACAAATGCGAAAAAGATAATCTTTATCAATTTTTATAAATTAATTTTATATTAGATTGTATTTTAATCTTTTATTAAAAGCACGTCAAAGATAAAATCGATAAATGATAAAATTGGCCTTACATCTATCAAGACAACGTCAGTTATCAATTATTTGTCGAAAAAATACACGCATGTATATATCTCTTACTGCTGATTAAGCTGTATAACCTACAACACGCACATCTTTGCCAAGTAACACGTGATCTACGAGAATAGCATGTTAATAGGCCTAGAAAAAACTATTCTGTCGCAACAAATAAAAGAAAATATCAACTTTCTTAATTTAACTTTTTTATCATAAAGCCACGAAAAAAATATAATTTATTAATCTTGATATTTTTTCTGTCGTTTTTTATAACGTCATTTTTAATAATAATTCTTCTTAATATATTTTATTTTATTACCTTATAATGTTATACTTGAAAAAATTCAATTGACGGATTAATTAAAATTTCTCAATATGTTTGTATATGTATTCATTTAGATAATAGCGAATAGAATATCACGCATATTATAAGACGCGTCTTATAATGCGATTACGAAATGCAATCGTAGCATAATACTGATTATATTTTATAAGCTCAATCGAATAATGATAGGAATGTTTAGATAGTCGCATTGCTAAGCGTAATTTTTATTAATAGTCACGCTCTTTTGATAAATGTAAGATTGTCGCATTTGCATAAGTACTTGCACGTGATTTGGATTTTTTTTTTAAATTCTACGCAGATGCTTGAATTGCATTATTTATTTTTAACGTGAGATGTTTTTTCAAACTTCGCACAGTCTTTTCAATTTTCAGAATTATAAACACGCTCTTTAATCTTGCGTATGTTCTTACATCCTTCTAAAATTGTGTATACGTTTCTTGACATTTCATTTATTAAATAAATTTATAGAATATTATACAATTTTTTAAAATTTTATTTAGTTTAATCCTGAGTTTCTACGTTCGATTCCTTGCATTTCAAGTTTAAATATGTATTAATATATTTTGTCGATTTTTTAATATTTTTAACATTCTTAATTTTTCTATGCTTTTTTATATTAAAAAACAATTTCTCCGAATTAAAAATTTATTTTAATATCAAATTTTCTTTCTTTTTGACTTTAGAATTTTAATGTCTGAATTAAAGGATATCCAGATTTGTTGAAAGCCTACAAATAAAATCCTTTCACGATACTGCATTCCATTAAGACAATTAGACTCCAAGATTGTTTCTAGCCTAGTTTCCCGGAGTTCCAAGGTTAAGTGGCTAACTATATATCAAATGACTGTTCAAACAATTATTCGCGGACAAAGGGCAGTCGTCGACGATACAATCGCGGTTTCAATATAGAAAGCTAATATTTAAAAACTAAATATTTTATCAAGATTTGATTTTCCTTTATGAAAAAGAAATCGACGACTATGTTAGTATAGTACATGAATTTCTATGCATTTAAGACTGTCACCTCCTCGTATAAGGATAATACCAAAGGTCACAATCTATTTCAATTAATCCTCCACTACACATTTATTCAATGATCGCAATATCGGGAAGAAAAAATAATTCTATGTGAAAAAAATAAAATAACATACGATAAAATAAAAAGATATTTTGTCTGACACATATTTTTCTTCAAAAAAAGGTAAAAGAAAGATAGAAAAAAAAATACCTTTCTTCTGACTTTCCTCTTTACTGGTGAACGCGATTCATCCGTGAGGGTGGACACTTGGAGATGCACCAGAGATACTGGCAGATGCAGTTGGCAGTGCAAATCGAATACAACAATATAAAATGCCGTTAACAACGACGACGACGTTTTAGTATAGATATATACGTGGTCCACGAAAATAGTGTCGCGTGTGAGTGACAGCTGCGTGGATCTACGCGAGCACGACAGCAAAGAGGATGCGTCATACACTAGACTATGGAGGAAGAACGAGGCTGGCTTACCCTCCTTTTTATATGTCCCCACCCCGCGGATTCCGAGCACGCGTTCGCGGTGTGCACCACGTAAGTGCATGTATAGAGCTATATCTCTCTCTCTCTCTTTCTCTCTCAGTCACTTTTATTCGGTGCGATATCTACTCTGACGGGAGGAAAGATTCATAATTAAGCGATAAGAATAAGGAAGAAAGATGTATTTTAAATTACTACAATTTCTGTTTCAGTTACAAATTCGGATAATTTTTTTTTTTAGTTTATACTTAATAATTTTTGTGATATTATCTTTAATATTTTTTATTCATTATTATTTTTATTAATTATAAATAATGTATATTAACTACTTTTATACGTGAATTGTTGTTGAAAAATTTTTTATTTTAATATTAATTTTAATGTATATTTTTAATTTACATTTTTGATAGTAATTATTTAATAATTCATAAGAATAAAAAAATTAAATTTATAATTTTAATATTGCTAAAAATTAGTAATTTATATACATGTATATATAAGTTAAGTTATTAAAGAAAATTTAAATTTCTTCAATATTTTTTTCAAACTATAGTTCAAGATTATAAACTAATTACTTTTTATTATATGATTAAATCTATATGGTTGCTATAATTTTAATTCAAAATAAAAATTCATCACATTAAGAAAATATAAAATATTAAAATAAAGAATATAATAAAGATAATAATAGACTAACAAAATTTAATTAAATAATTGAAATTGAATTCAAGTTAATAATAAAATATAAAACAAAATAATAAATAAACTCGCATATTGAAATGCAATTGATTTGCATCTGTTTTGATAAATGTATTTATTACATAAGTATTACTTTAGGAAATAAATTTATCTCTTCCTCTTTAGAAAACAAATGATATATTATAAATTTTTTAAATATCAAATATTAATTTGTGTTTAAGTTATATTAATTATTGTCTAATAACGCATCTCTTTCGTATTTTCCAAATTTCTAATTGTTTATAAATATGTTTTTATTAAATATCTCTTTTTCTCTCTTTTTAATTTTTTTTGTATAGATTAATAGAAGAAACAAGATCTTAATATATATTTTTTTCAGAGATAAATGAACGCACGTGCAACTTGCAACATGAATTCCACGCGGAAAATACAATACACGCGGCCCTAGTTAGTGACAAATTAACGCTCGTAAAGCACTACTAACTGTTTCCGTTGTATTCGCTAACATAACAAGTCAACACACTAATCCTTCACTAAACGTCATGAAGTGTTTGCTCTTTGATAATTGTGTCTAGTCATCGGACACGAACAATGGAAGGTTTGTCATCAAAAAAGCCGAAAATATTCTTTCATAAAGTAATTATTCTTTATTATCATAAAGCTTTTGTTTGAACGATTCTGGATACCAGAAATAGTGTTGTGGATTTAAATGGCTTTAAAAGGTCTTACAATTAGTCATTCTTGAGAGAACATTCTTGACAGAACATTCTCTACAGAAATCTTTTAGCACATCGTAAATTTTTGGATTATCTGCTTTTTCTTTTGGACATAGAATCTCCGTTTTATAATTGTAGAACGTGGTTTTTTAATTAAAAAAATATATTTTTTATGATATTAAAGAATTGGAAATATTTTTGTAAAATTTTTAAGAGGAATTTATCCTATAAATTTTGGAAAGAATCTACTTAAAGTTTCTCAAATTTTATTTTGTGTTTTAAATTTTAAAGTTTCAATTTAAAGACTATTTCAAGATTCGATTAATTTATCAGTTATTATATACAGAATCTGTATAATTTGTAAGAAAAATTTTATCTATATAATTTGTTCATTCCGATAATCTAATCTTATTTTATATGTGTGAGATAAAAAAAAAATAATAGTTTTATCTATATAAAATAACAAAATTAACACAATACATAACTATAAATATTATCTGTGATAAGTTGATACAATTAAATTAATCGGAGTTTGAATAAAATTGTAAATTCTTTGCTCTGTCGAATCTTCATTTTATTAATCGTTAATTTAATGAATTTATGACGCTACGGAATCCTAGTATTATTTTTTGTATAAATTATTTGTTTATGAATTTTCACTTATGAAAAGATTTCACAAATTCTTGATTCTGTATAACAATCTAGGCAAATTTGATTTCAGACGCACGAGTGATATCGTAAAACCTCATATATTAAAACAAAAGAAAAAAGAATATTCTTGTTTTGAGAATATATTTATTCTCGACATGTAAATCTCGAGATAAGATATAAATGTTAAACGAATACAAAATACTTGTTCGAAGACATTTAATATATTTCTACCAAAAAAATATATTCTTATTATTCAAGAATAATTTTCACGAAGAGAAAAAATGTTGAATAGACAAATAATATATATTCATAAAATTGTTATAATAAGTGAATTAATAGCTATCTTAAGAATATAATATTATTTTCTTAAAATGACTATTATAATATTACAATAAAATTATATATATATATAATATTTTTTTTATAAAAAGACTAATAAGAAGATTATATATATTGTTGTTTATATGAAACAATGATCGCGTTAAGTATGTATACTCGCTGAAGTATATAAATTTTAATTTGATATTTATTTGATATCAATTTGATACTAATTTAATTTAATTCTAATTGTTTTCTGTGTCGTTATACAGATCTGTTGTGTGTTTGATAGACCTCCGCACAGGTTACATCCTGCCTCTTTAATCCGCAAATAAAAATAAATAATACTTACTTATAATTAATAGCTCATCATTCTTAGTTCATTAATTTCACTTAAAATTAGATAAATCCGAATAGAGATATTAAAACACTCTTTTTTTCCTTCCCTTCGTTTGCATTTTGGAAGTATGAATTTCGATTATTATTACGTGCACGACACGCGGCCTGCATCGCACGCATGACATGCACCTGATGCAAGTGTGGGGGGTTGAGTTGGGACACAATCGTCGGTCACAATCGATTGTGAACTGACGTTACATCGCCATGGTGACACAAATGGTGAAAACAAATATAATACACATGCGATCGCGTAGGTGGACGCGCCGATGACCCACAGTAAGCCTCCACGAGTTCAGTGTGTCACGTGTATGTCAAAAAAGGACCGAGAATTTCATTCGTCGCGTCGACCTCCGCGGCAAAAGTGTACGAAATGAATTCACAGCTATCGAAAAACTCGAGGTTACGCGTGGAAGATGGTTTTGGCCATGTGCCCGGATTAAGTTGACACGTTTCACACGCGTCCGTTCACGCGAATCCCACTTTAATTGAATTGAACCACGCTCATGTCAAAACATATGTCAAACATTTTTGTTTATGACAGGTTTTTCGAAGCCAAAAATTTTTGAGATCCTTCGATCGATGATTTTTTTTATTTATATTTAATTATATTTATTAAATTCCTTTTTTCTAATTTCTTTGTGATTTTTTTACGTAAAATTTAAATTCCAAAGCATCAGACCCTTTCATCGGTTTTTAGAATTCTTGTTTCGTTAAATTGTGACCTGTCAAAGTTAAATTATATATAAAATATAATAAACTAAAATATTATAATAAAATAAAAACTTAGAAATTATTTGCTGACTTGAAATTGATTGGAACTGGTTTGGAACTGATAATCTTTCGATCTTGGACTTCTTTTGAATTTAAATTGTCCTCAAGGCCAAGAGGAAAAGAGGCAAAATGTATAAACCTTTTTTTTTTCAAGAATATAAAAAAGCCTACAGTTTAACCGAGAATAGTCTTTAAATTCATGCCAATGTTTCGTGTAACGTTATTCGCATCGACGCGACCCTCGCGCAAGCTACCTTGACCCACACTGTACAGTTCAGTGTGTCACGTGCACGAAATGGATCGAAACCGAGTTCAGCATTCTTTTCTCTCACGACGAGAATTCTCTTCAACCCTCCAGCGAGTTCACAGTCCACCTCTCCCTCCCCTTCTCTCTCTTCTTCATGAATTAAAAATGTGTGTAAATTTTTTTTCCACCTCAAATCTTTGTATAATTTTTTTCTTTTCGTAATTAATAAATATTTTGACTATTGCAATTGATATTTTTATGAATAACTCTTTATAATTTTCTTATTTTCACCAATCGAACAAAATATAATAGAACTACCTATATAATCGCAGGAAGAAATTATTTGATGTAACCAGATTTTTACGTAAGACGAATATTATGTATATGATTCACGTAAAGTATAAATTACATCGCGTGTGATGAAAGAAATTTATCAAGATAATCTTATATCCGATAAATTTAATTTTCAATATGTCATATATAAAAATTATTTTATCAAAAATTTTCACTTTACATACATAAAGTTATTTTCTCTAATTTTAACTTTGTATAATCTTTTTTGAAAAAAAAAGATAAATTGTAAATAGATAATTTAAGTAAATTTTAAATGGACAAAAATTTCTATTTTTTAATTGAATTTAATACAATATTTTATATATATTCATTATACTATATATTTATTATAAAATAGATTAGTAAATGTTAATTAATTACTATTATATACGCGTTATTTATTCAATAGCTCTTTTAACTGCGATCAGTATTAATTCTAATAATTATACACATAACAGTCAGATGTGTCGTTTCAATTAATCGTACAAACAGTTGTTACATGATACGCAAATTCATTCAACTAAATATGCTATGTTTACATATAATTTGCGTAAAAGAAACCGAACCGACTCATTTGTTTACGGAAATGCGTTATTATTATTCACTTTATTATGCATTATTTTTTACAATGAGCAAACAGTATTTTCCATATTACTCGGGAAAATAATAATTGAACAACATATTTTCCACTAAAGCTAGATAAATTGAAAGCAATCAATCTAGAATGAAACAAGCACGGGCAACCTGTCATGAGAGAACGAGATAAACACGCGTCAGAAAAAGATAAATACCGAGTATAATATAAAAAAAAAGAAAAACATATATATATATATATATATATATATATATATATATTATATTGTACGTGTGTAAATAATATGTTAATACAAGTTCCATGACACACATTCTGCGCAATAATATTTTTTCTACGCCGTACAAATTTAAATTGTCCGTACAAATTGCAATTTGACGTGCTGGTATATTGTTTTATCCTGCACAAAGGAATACAATAATAATAAGAGACAAAGGTTTGAGAAATTCTTCGAGTAGTCTCGTAGAGATAAATCTATATCCGTTGCAAAGGAACTTACGAGAATTGCTGTATAAAATGATAATATTATTACGTGACGCGCGCGGGGGGGGGGGGGGAATTTCGTGCTGATTACCGGAAGAAGGAGGAATTATTTAGACAGCGTAAAATATTTATAATAATTATTTGAATATTTTTAAGATTTTCGATTGAATACATCATAAATATTTGAGAAATATTTACAAAATAATTACTACAAATATTTATTTTTGACTTATTATACAAAATATTTTATCTATATTTTAGAAATATATATCGAATAAAGATTTTTATAAAATATGAATAAACTATTTATATAATATTTCAAAAAATATATTTCCATAAATATTATGTGCTGTCTGGATATTGCTTAACTCTCTGGGCGTGACGTCAAAACACTCGACGTTAAAAACTCACGAACATCCGTGAATTAATTTCAACGGTAATATACGTGTATCTCATCTTGGGCTTTCACGAGAAATTTGACATTTTTCTATTCTCGCGATGTAGGTCAATGTCATTCGGCCGCGCCGAATGATTCATTTGCTTACGTGGTTTGTATTACAAAATTTTGTCCTTGCTTTCGCGCACGAATAACAGGACGGCTTATCAGGATAATTGATACACATAGATACCGATATCTAACAGAATATAATTTCGAAAATTTAGAAATAATATAAAATACTTCTTATTTTAATTTCACTCTGTCCTATTATTGTAGATTTTACTTAGTTCACGAATTAGACAAAAATAAAGTTTTTATAAAGTCAATAGAAACAATAAAGCTCTAATAAAATTACATTTTTTAAAATTTGTTTTTATAAAATATTCCATAAACGCGATTAATTTCAAATTAAAGAAATTTTATTACTGCATTTAAATCGGTTGAAAATAAATAAATATTACTTCAGCAGTTTAAAAATATTCTTATTTCACTGTGTATTTAAATTTATTCTTACGTAACTGTGTCCAATTTGAAACGAGGAAAGAAATAAAGCGCGTGTAAAAAAATGAAAAGAATAGAGAGAATGAGCTGTTACGTATTATTATGAATAACGTGTTATGACATTGACGTGCACATTGAAGTCTTCAATAAAAATTCATAATACTCGACAAAAAAGTCGTCAATATTGTTTTTACATTTAGAGATCGCCATGTTTGAATTTACATCCTAAAGTGTACGACAAATTTTACAGAAGTTATACAAATATTTTATCTTAATCAATGTAAACAAATATAATAATTAAAAAGAGGACAAATTGTAAAGAAATTTATTCGCGAGTTGAGAATATTTTAACACCAAACGAAAAGGATTCCTTCCCAGCACACAATATTTATGATAAATATTCATAAATATTATATTCAATATATTATTAAAATATAAATTAAATATTTAATATTTGGAATAAGTAAAAAAATAAACATTTGTAATAATATTTTAAATATTTCTCAAATATTTGCTGACTTGATATCTGTTCAATTTAAGATTACAAAACTATTTGTGAAATATTTTAACATTTTTAAAAAATTCAGATAACTAATATAAATATTTCGTATATATTTTATAAATATTGCGTACTATTTGAATTCGCCTAAATCGCGAATAATTTTAGATTTAACGGGCACTAACGGAGCTACGTTATATACACTCATTATAGTTTCACAGTGCATTTCGCAATAGTGCTGCAGTCTGAAGATAATGTAATTGCGGCAATAACTCGTTAGTGTCGATAAGAGGTATATAAACGTATCGAGGATAATTAAATGCAGTCGTGGCTCAACACCTTGACTTTGACCACGTGAACGCGGCAGCTCTTATTCGTTACGGTAATACATCTCGCAAATTTACGCGATAATTATAATAACAAAAATGCATTTTCATTTTTTATTGCCTGAGCATCTAGATTTTTAAAGCTCATTTTCTTGCCAACTATTTCATCGGTAAGTAAATTTATATATTTTTTTACACAATTAAATCCAACAATTATTGCGTAATAAATTGAAAAAGAAAAATATTTGTAATTATCACATATATTTTATATAAATATATAAATTTTATATATAAATATATAATTTATATATAAATTTATTTATAAACTTTATTATAAACTTATTTATAAGTTTATTATACAATTATTTAATATATTATGTAAATTTATATAATATATAAATATATTATCCTCATTATTTATATATTATATAAATTACCCCATATATTTAATTATATTGATATTACATTTATATTATCCTTGATTAGGTGAAAGAGAAGAGAATTAATTAAAATGTTTGTTATTGATTAGTGAGTCATTTTAAGCAAGCAAGAATTCGATCTAGGATAATAGTAAGGGAAAAAAATCTAAAATTTAGAACGTATACAATCTTATAAAGTGCTTTCTGCCCGTGAAGATGAATGTCTTAGTATTCATGTTCTACACAGACTTTACTTGTGTTGGGAAATGTATCCTAATTATTCCAGTTATACCTCACTACGATGGAACAAATTGCGCAACGAATACTACATATATCGCCATTTTTAATGGGTTTATAATAACCATCATTTGATTTTTGCGAAACATTTCAATGTTATACTTATTCTACTAATTATATAATTGATTCTAATTTTTTTTAACGAACACTTGAGTAAATTCAAAATAATAATTATATAAGATATTTGAAATGAGATTAAAAATTGTTAGTCTAACATGTTTTTATCATCCTTTTTCTTTTTTTTTTATCTTTTATTTTAAACTCAAATATCTTATACAATTATTGTTTTGAATTCACATATATATGTATTTTATTGTACAACAGACATACAAATTAAATTTTTATATTTTCTATATTAAATTCTATAATAAAATATAAATGTATTATATATATAAATCTGCAAGAAATAAACAATATAAATAAAATTTGTTGTGAAATCTAATAGAAATGAGACACACACACACACACACACACACATTACTTAAATTTCTAATATTGAAGAATAATAAAAATTTGTGTCAATTTTACATTTCATTAAAATTTAATTATGATTACTAAATCAATCATCTAATATGCTAAAGATTCTCTCATACATACAATCAAAATATTTAATATCAAACAAAGTAAACAAGGTTTAAAAATTAAAAATAATAATTGTATAAGAGATTTGAGTTTAAAATAAAAGATTAAAAAAAAAGAAAGAGGATGATAAAAACATGTTGGACTAACAATTTTTAATCTCATTTCAAATATCTTATACAATTATTATTTTGAATTCACTCGAGTGTTCTTTAAAAAAAATTAGAATCAACTTTTAATAAAACAGCAATCAGTTTCTTTGCTTATAACATTTTCAATTCAGTTTGATAAAAATTATATATATAGTCCTTTCAAAACTATTAATCTAATTAACTTTTTTAACAATCAATTCTTTTGGCTTTAACAATTTCTACAATTATAACGTTCTTATGTCCATTAAATTTTTTCTCAAAACAAGAAATTATTAAATTACTTAAACTCTCGTTCACGTTTAACTGTCAAATTTCACGAGACAAGCCTCAGAAGCCGACCACCGATTATATCCCGCCGAAAGACTCACCTGTTAGTTGGTCCACTTGAGTGAAAGGCTCGTTTGAAAGTATCTTAGGACGTTGGTGCTCAGCTACAGTTAGCTATTGCTTGATAACGCGATCTACAATAATACTACCGAGGCGGTTAGCTCGCGATACTTTATGTAGGGGAGCGTTTCAGCGCAAGCGTCGCTCACCCCCCGCTGGTCGGCTTCTTCCACCTCTCCGTGATGGGCATGATTATCCGGCATGATCGTACGTCCATCGTAAATCGTTACATGTCGGAAATTCTTCTCGCGATGCTCGCGAATCATGCAAATTGGACACGTGGGAGATCTGAGGACTCCGCGAAATCGGAGATAGAGATCTACCGTGTGAGCACTTGGGCATTGATATTATCGATGATTTCAAGGAGGTTCTTGAATTTATGACACCTCGAAGATTTATGGCATCGAATGTGTAAAATTAAACTAAAGTCTGTTTAGGGATAAAAATCAAAATTTTGTAAATTTAAATTCTTTTTTGCTCAAATCTATGTAGATTTGTAGAGCATCTACAAATATATTTTTTTATAAATATTAACGAAACATTTTTTAAAGAAATAAAATATAAAGTTTGGTGGCGAAAATCATATTAAACTATTCTCCAAATATGTTTCACAATATTTAAAACACTTTCTAGTCATAAATTATATTCAAGGTTATTATATTTTTTTAGATACCCTCATAGAGGGTCTCTTATTATTTTTGTATAAATTTTAAAATTAAAATATGAAAGTTGAAATTTAAAAATATTATATCATCCACACACACACACACACACACACACACACACACACACACACACACACGCATAACAAAATCATTTTTTTCAAAATCAAATTTAACCGGTAGTACCAAAATCACATTGTGTTTGTGATATGCGATATTTGAAAACAATTTTTCTGCATTACAGCTCATTTTTTATATTGAAAAATGTCTGACAATAAAAATTATTCAATTACAATTATAGAATTATATATGTAATGTCTAATTTTTCACAATAATCTTCCATTTTTTTCAAATCATACAATTCGTGACAAATATTTCATATCTATTTTTAATATTAACTATTATTAACTTTCCAATATATACCGTATAATTAATAATATTATTAATTAAACATACATTATATAATTACATTAATTATAATTTAATGACTTATAATTGATTAATGACTTAATGAATTTGTAAATTAATGACTAATTAAGAAAAATGAGAATATTGCAAAAGAAATCTTAAAGAAAAAAAATAAATTTTAATGTATGTTATTAATATTCTCTCATAGAGAATATTAATAATGCTGTGATAAAGCAACAAACCATTGATTTTATGATCAATAAAGACTTATATAAAAAAATGCAGTATATGCTAAGTTAGTTATCATTACGACACGTATTAGAAAGGTAATAATGACTTATATTGTTTTGTATTTTAAAAAATATAAAATTAACTATAAATTATATAGCTCTTAAAAAAATGAAGATGCGTAGGATTATTATACAAAAGATTAAATAAAACATTTTATATATTTTTTATATAATTTTATTATAATTAATTATACCCTTGTCTAAGATTTTTGTTTTTCAATTCGGAATATGATTCTGCGGAAAATTTATAATTAAATATTGCGCGACATAAATATAATAATATCAACTAATTTGTTAAAAATGTGATTAAAAAACAACTATATTAAATATATTAAATATATTAAATATAGATAAATTTAGTGTAAAATTTTCTTATAAAAATTTTAAAGAAAGCAAGGATTATTCAAGATTTATTTCTAAAAAAACATAATAGTTTGTATTTAATTTATGAAAAGTATAATGCATAAGTGCATTAAATAGTACACAAGTTTTGTCTTAAAAATAATTTTTAATAGAATGAATAGGTTGATATAAAAATATATTTTTGATTATTAATTGTAAGAAAAAATAAAAATCTTCTGGCATTAATAAATACGTATTTCATATTTTTTCGGTCATTTACATGTATATATAAATTAAAATTTGAATAAAAATGCGTGTCATTCACGTGTAAATGTGTTTCACATCAAGATATTAAAAATATTATCAATCCAAACAAAAGTAACACGAAATGAAATATATTTCGAATCAATGTAATGTATTATTATTTCAAATATCCTTATCTCATAGGATGAATTTTTTTCGAATACATTGATATCAATAAAATTCAAATCAATTAAAAGAGGGCGAGAGATAGGTATGAACGCAATTTTATACTGTAAAAGAAAAAATCCTGCGCGCACTAAAAATGAATCGTCAATAATGACTATCGAAAATAACATCTTTTAAATGGAATTATGAATTGCATTTTACTATCTTGTACGCGAGATGTTATGTGCTAATTCCATAACGGTAAGTGATTGACATCATCGCATCACGCATTTTCATAATGACACATATGCGTATGTGTATTCATAGGCGTAAAGTTTTATCTTTCTCCACATAAATATACAAAGTATCTTAAGTAAAAATCGCTGTTATACATGTATCTATGACCTCTGATTTTGCTGCATTTGCTAAAAACTTATGATAAGCTGTTCTCATTTATAATACAAGCAATTATTCTAGCTTTGCTTTTCGACTTACTACAAAATAAGATTTTAGCTTCGTAAAATTTTGTACAATTTTATCCGCGATTAATTTGTGACTCTAATCATTACATCTGTTGGCGAAAGGTAACTTTCAGTGATCTTTTATATAAAGATATTTTTAGAAACAAAGAAAAAAATTATTTATATAAGCACAAAGTGCAGAAATTTATATTCGCAACTTTATTAATAATTTTGTGAAGGCACGTTAATTTCACCGAATTTGAAATTAAAATATCTCACGCCCATCGTAAAATATATTAAGCCGCATAAAACCTCAATCTTGAATAACCGCAAAATGTAATTCTGTATTCCTCAAGGAGAACTAGCCTTCGCATCGATATCGCAGTCTGTTTAAAATTCTACATTGAAAAAAATAACGCAAGTATTTTTCTCATATTGTTCGCAACAACTATGCGCTTCGTTATGTAATTGAGTCTTTTCCGAAGAAAAGTGATAACAAAAAAAAAAGAGTCAAATAATTCGTAAACAAATGTACATTAAATTATTTACGCTGAAGAAAAATTAGTCCCAATTTCATTAAAAGTGTCTTTAGCTGAAAAAAATGAGCTTCAAGATTCCGTATAAACAATTGATAAAATGTAATTTTACCAATTACATTTACCATTACATACAAAGAAGAAAACAATAATTTATATGAATAAATTTTAACTTTAAAATATGCATTTATTAATTTTATTTATTAATAATTTTCTTTATTTTTTTGTTTAATTTTATTAATTTTATTATTTTATTTATTCATTTTATTTCTAGTTTATGTCAGCTATATATATATATATATCGATTTCTGGAAATTTAATAATGAACAACAAATCAAATGTATCAATTATCAACTCTTTCGAGAGAGTTCATCATCTTGGAAGTTTGAAAATAAAATCGACAATTTGTGACATTTTTGACAATTAAAAGTAAGAAATTAGAGTGTCAACTATTTTGGAGAGAGAGGAGAAAAAGAAAGGGGGAAAAAAGAGATCGATTTATTCGAATCATCTGTGAGAGATCATTTTCATTGCGTGCCACAAGTTTCTTCAGGTTCGTGACTAATTTATGGTAGTTGGTTACAGGGTCGGTCGAAAAATTGGAGTTTGCGCAACCGCTCTTGATCGCTAATGATCTCCCGTCAGGGTCGCGCGGAGACACGCATCCTAATGCGGAGATGCATCACGCACATGCGAGTAATAGGAGCGAAACTGCGCTCTTGATATACATGTTCGGAACTTTAAAAAGTTACGCTGTACGATAAATCGCCGATCAGCTGTTTGTATTACATTGAATTCCATACCCAAAGGACAGTTATTTTCAGCACGAACGTATCTTGTCTGGATTATAAAAATGTTATATAACTACATACGTCACACAAATAATTTGTGCAAAAATAAAAAATATATTAATTTTATAAAATTGCTTTATTATATTTAAAAAAAAATATTCACGAACTCGACTTGTCTCTCTATTTTGACAGACGAACTTCTTTAAGGTCATGCATATATCGAATCAACTGTTAATGGGCGCGCTATACGCATTAACCAGGTCGCCCTAGTCGGAGGAAATCCGCCATTCAGGGGCCCCTCAGCTGGGAACATCGCGTGAAACTTGCTCCAAATTATTATGTAATCGTTCATATCAACACGCACTCTTGAGCGATCTGGGGACGCGATTGGCGTAATGCACGGTAATACGTCGCATTTGCAATTCCATGTAATGACGGTGTATCAATCATCGACCCTTTCAAGGGAGCGTCATATCATTTTAGAAGTTCGAAAACAAAATCGATCATTTGTGTGACATGGCAATTAAAAGTAATAAAAGCTAGCGTCCACGCATTATTTTTAAATAAAATCTTTCTATATTTATTATTATTTTTTTAAATAAAAGTAGTCCTTTAAAATAATAAAGCACAGATTTAATTTTATAAAACTAATTTATATTAGTAAAATTTAATTTTGTAAAATATGCGTTATTTTTATTGCAGTTTAATTTATGTCGACTGTACAGGGTGTCCCACGAACGAACTGACAAACTTTTAAAGTGATGGTCTAAAAGTCATTCTAACAATAAGTTTACATACATTACAGATCAATTTGGTTCAGTTATCGAGATACAAATAATTTTTGTCAATAATACAGTTGATAACGGTCCCGAAGCTTCGCCTCATTCAAAGTATCAGCTTTCATTAGATACGCAGTGTGTCATGTCAAATATTTATTTATTGACATTGAAAGATTGATATTTAAGTAGTGCTACACCTATAACTATACATTATTACTACTACTGCATTTCTAGACATTTAACAGACTATTTCAAAATGTCAAGTAAAGTATTATGCTTAAAATATGATGCCTCATCGATTTAGTTTTAGAGACTAATATTCATAAAGACTATAAATGTCTGGTAATTTTACAATACTAATAAAATTGTTTATATCTCGATAACTGAGCCAAATTGATCTAATACTGTATATAAACTTTTTTGTACATACAATTAAAATGACTTCCAGAATATTCTAGAAGTTTGTCAATTCACTCGCGAAACACCTTATATATGTACATATATATGAAGAGAAAATTTAAATAATAAAAAGATACCAATAATAATATAATTATTGAATCCTCTGCAGATTAAAATAGACAAAAAATCTACATTGCATTTCAAGGATGCGAAAAGAGCTTTACTAATGCGGTAATGTGTAATACAACGTTATTCTATCATGCATATGTAGATTCATATGCGTTAGACTCACTCGAGTAATCAGCGTATCGCATATTATTCTTGATCAGGATAGCGTGGCCATTTTAAACCCTTTTATGCTTAACGAGCTATTTTATAAAGTAATCGACAGACTACGTTTATAAAAGACCGTCAGAAAAACAACTCAAGCTTATTAAGAGCAGCTAAAATATCGAAGGATCGAAGAAGAAACGTTAGAAATATATGTGCAAGATATGATATATATCCCTCAAATTTTTTTAATAAATTATAAAATAAAAATAAATAATTTTTTTTAATATACATATATTAATTTTTTTAATAATTATATATATATATATATAAGAAACGTTATAAATATACATGCAAAATATGATATATATGCTCAACTTTTGTAATAATTATATATTTCAAAAATATAAAGAAAGGCAAATAATTTAAATTTCAATTTTGTTATTAATCGTGAGAATATTTAAATCTTGTAAAAAATTCCTTGATTTGAGTATTTTTTTACAAAATTTCGAGTAAAATTAGAAATTTTGTAGAAACAATTTTTTAAAATAAGTTAATTTATTGTGGGTGATCTTTCAATGTTTTTTATTCATAAAAAGAGAAAAAATAAGTCACTCGAGTTTCAAATATTAAATTCGAAAAAGTACTGAAAAGACTGAATATCAATTGTGTTCTCATTATGCAAATTCGTTCATAATATAATAAATATACATGTGATAAATTATTAAAATATAATTTATATTTTTTAAAACAGATTTTGTTTAGCAAAAAATAAGATTAAAGTATTATACAATTAAAGTGTTATCAATTTTTCATTTTTTTTATCATCGAGAATTACAAGATTATGTATCATATGCTCAGTATTTGGTGAAGTATTAGATATAAATAGAAATATGTATTTATAATTTTAAATGCAATTTAAAATCTTCATAAATATATTTTAAAATACATATTTGTCCGTTCAATAAATAAAATAAGTATTAGTAAATTAATATTTATAATAAAATAATAATACAATAAAATAATATTTATTTTATTATAAATATTAATATTAATAAATAAAATATAGAACATGTGTCTAAAGCACATTTTTGATTGATTTAAAGTCAATTTAGAGATAATATACGGCATTTCACTACCTAAATGCTAAAGAATCAAAAGTATAACAGTCACACGTGGATGTGTGATAAGAGAGCAAAATTGTTAAAAAAGATTGAGACAATTTTTTTTTAAATTCTCTGAATTCTGATAAAGGTATTCCATAAGATCTCCTTAATTTTTCAAAGTAAAAAATAAATACCTGAAAATTGCAGATTTTCTAGGTTTCCAAGAAGTGAACCTCGGACATCCTGATAATTCTCGACACTCCCGATATATGCGTATACTTTTCGCGTGAAAAACACGGAACGAGACGAACTACATGTCGAATGTCGGTCGATTTATTTTTCACGAAAGAAGGACGTACAACTTCAGTCTGATTCGAATTCGCGCGAAATTTTAAATGTTCGAACACAAACAACTTTTAAATTAATAGCGAATTCTGCAAACAAAATTTCAATAAATATTGGAAAAAAAAATGAAAAAAGGCCTCTAAAAAAATCGCATAATAACAAACATCTCAAACGATACTTTTGATCATATTTACTTTTTTTAGATATAAAAAAAACAAAATATATACAAGAAGCGACAAAATTACAAACAAGTACGAAAGATCAGATCAAAGTCTCCCTCAATCCTGCAATAATAGTCAAAATTATTTTTGAAAATAAAGCTTTTTAAGAATTTTATCAAACTATTTAAATTAATTTAAAATCACAAAAATTTTCATTACTTTAACATGCTTATTTTTAGCTTATTTAAGCAAAACTAATTGATAACACTTATATAACACTTTAATCTTATTTTTTCCTAAACAAAATCTATTTTAAAAAATATAAATTATATTATAATAATTTATCATATGTATATTTATAATATTATAATAATTATATAAAATTATATATATATATATATATAATATAAAATTATATATATATATAATATAAAATTACATACTTATATACAATAAAATTTTATTATATTACGAATTTGCATAATGAGAACACAATTGACATCTTTTTGTAATTTTGAAGAGTAAAAAGAAACAGTCTTGAATATACAAAAATTAAATATACAGAACATGTATGACATATACACACATATTTTTCAATGTTATTTAATGTATTTCGTTCTCATCAGTGGAAGCAAAGTGACAAATACATAGTGATCGATGAAATATACGGCACATCTTTAAATAGTATTTTAAATAGCATTTTTTCGAGAGATTGCCTTTTTTCTCATCGCTTAATTACAATTCATACAATAAAATCAGATGATTAATTAGTAATTGATAATTAACAATAGCAATTAATATGTATAATTATCCACATATCCGAAGATGACAAATTGTTATTAAATTCTCTTAATATTATACGTGCTTCGATTAAATGATAGTTTAAATAACATCAACGGTAACATTTATTGCTTACAAGTAAACGTGAACGATTTGACAGAAAGAAACCAGTCGTGAGTCATTAAAGTAGCTGCGCACGTTTGTTGATAATATTACGGATGGTTTTACAAGTTTAATTTTTTCGTACTTTGTATCCTTCGATGACATTCTGCATTAACACTCAAGGACTCGGAGCAACTTCCAAATTTCGCTAACTAATTTCAAAAGAATGATGTTTTGTCATGTAATCGCATTTTATCTTTACAAAAAACAATTTACACTTTTTTTTATTATTTTTCTTATTAAAAGAAAACTACTAAACATTTTTCCTCTTTGTAAATACATTTTTATTTTAAATGTGGATTATATTATAAAATATTTTAATATTCCAAGACATCATTTCTACTTAGAAATATTCAAACAATTTTATCTACAGGAAAATATTTTAAATCTCTATACTAAAAGTAAAATGTTTGTATTTCATATATATATATATATATATATATATATATATATATATATATATATATATATATCTTGGAGTTAAAAACACTTACGTTTTTTTTTCTTAATTACTGAAATCGAGAGAAAAGAGACAAAACAGATCATTCAAATGAATCTAGCTATCGTATTGATGTGTATAAAGTTACTAGCAAATCTCTCAAAGTTATACTTAAAATTTTGTTATAAAGTTTAAAACATATACATTATCTCTCTGCTACATGTATTTAAGCACAAATCATCTCGTGTGTGGAATCCTAATGGTAAGTATGGCATAATACATTAATTTATATATTTTATATATAACACATAGCTAAATAATTCCCTGAAATGCCCCAGTTGTGTCTCATAAACTTTGTTTCGCAACAACATTGTTCCAAAACTATCTCCAAAAATCTCTATTTTTTTTCAGGACGTGAAAATATGTGTACAGATGAAACACTGATATTTTTTTTAAATTTCTTTTCATACAATTTATTGAAAGAAATAGGATTTTATATTACTTATTTATATTTGTGTCATCTTTGAATTAAAAATGATATTTTTCGAAATACAATATTTATACATCTTTTTTCAGCTGTCCATGATTTCTTTTTTCAACCTTACTGTGTGAAAATACATTAAAATTCTGTTAGCATGGGGCAATAAAAATGCTTGTTGAAATGTTAAAGTATGTATCATACTGCAAATGCATCAAATATTACACAAGAATAGATCAATAAAAAAATAGAAAAAAAAATATATTTATATTTTTAAAATTAAAACATTGGAAACATTCTATCAAAATATTTACTTTGGGTACTGTCACTGTATTTAAAAATTTACACAAAGATAAGACTTACTACAATGTTTGATAAGCATGCTTTCTTTCAATGTATGCAATGTAATTCTATATATATATATATATATATATATATATATATATATATATATATAGTTTTTAATTACATAATAGACTCAATTGCCAGTATGTTTAAATGCAAATAAATAAGATACAATAAAAAAAGTGAAAATTCACCATAAATATGATTAAGACCAATCAATATATTGCAATAGTTTCGTTGCTAAAAATAATCTGCCATGACACACTCTTTAATGTTTCATGCAATATTATGCCAGTAACATGATACATTATCAGGCAATAATTTTAATTGCTCAGTTCAAATTTTAACTTTCATCAAGTTGGAAGATACGTTTAACATTAAACCATCTCTACGTCCTGTGATAAGATAATGATAAGTGAATTTCGAAAGAGCAGGTATTACTTTTCCTAATGTTTATAGTTGTCAATGTTACTATTCCAGCTCTTGTATCAATGACATTGTGATGTATGTGCCCTTAAAATATTAATGATGCCTCAAAGTTTCTTGATTGCATCGTTAATTTACTATTATCCTATTGCAAAGCACAAAATTATCAACAAAAGAAGAGAATAAAAATATAAGAATAATTTTACATTTAAGTCTAGTCTAAAAAATGCCTCGTTTCGAAATGTCAGGTTTGAATTCCAATTTAAATAAGATACACTGCAACAGTCAGCGCATGATGGTTTGGGGAAACACCCATTGGTATGAATTTATATAATTGTTAAGATTAAGAGACAAAGAGAAAGAGAGAGAGAGAGAGATAAGAGAGAGAAATTCTCACGAATTTTCGGCAAATTATTTCGAGCTCAGCCGACTTATGCAGTCCGCTGGATGATGTGAATTCCACTATCTGTATGCACCGGCGAGGACAGCTCGCCAACCTTCAGGGTGAACGCCGCTTGCTCGAAGGGCTTCTGCATCGCTCCCCGACTGAAGGGCCCGAGGTCGCCGCCTCGTTTCGCCGAACTGCAATCGCTATACTTGGAGGCGAGCTCGGCAAACGTCGCTTTGCCAGACGCGATTTGTTCTCTATAAGCTATCGACAACGTTCTATTAATTAATCCGTAATATCATACGGCAAAATATACAGGGTGAGGAAAAAGTATGATAATTTCTATACTTTTTCTTCATCCTGTTTATGAGAAATATTTATCAAAAGTGTTACATTTAACAAGTTCAAGAGCTTCTTCCTTTGACCTAGTAATATTCTCTTCTCGCCAGGAGGAGGGCCGTCGAGAGCCCGAATGTTTCACAAGTAGATGAGAGCATTGCACTTCCTCTGGACCATCTGTCTTGCCATTTCCAGAGGGATCAGCAGGTTTGTCTGGCCTGTCCCATTGACTCTCCTTAGTATAAATATTTAAATAATAATGTTGACCTGCAATCAACACAAATTCCTATAAACTGACTAAAATATTATACTACAATACATTATGTCTACATATATATGTAATAAAATTATTTAAGAAACACCTAAATGTGTGTTTCCTTCACTGCTTGCCTTTTATATTTGTATAAATCGAAACTTGAATATCCTAAACTAAAGTGCTAGAATCATCAATAACATATAAATATTGAAAATAAAATTATATATATAGTTTGCAAAGTATACTTTTGGATCTAATTAAGTTTATATATTTTATAATTGTGCCAATCATTTTCTTTGATAATACTTGTTTACATAACTTGTACTAAATTAATATCTAAATAACTGTTTGCACAGATTTTTAAAAATTTATGTGAGAAACAAGCTAAAAAGACCCTGCAAAATAAAATTTTAAAATTTGACAGGAATTAATAAATAAAGCAAATTCTTCACTTTTTATGTATAATTTTTATAAGATAAATAAATGATGATATAACATGAAATAAATATTAAATGTAAATATTAAATAAATATGAAACAAATTTATATGATAAATATAAAATAAATTTTTAATGTAATAAATATATTTGCGTGAAAGCGAAAAGCTCGACGAGAGGAGAATCTCTCTTCAAAATTTCTCGTGCTCAAAAATTCATATCGATACGATTGCGACGAGAGGAATCTCGAGCAGGAGACTCGGATTGATCGGATCGGCGGAAAAGATGCCAGAGGATCCCGGGCCGGTGGAGGAGATTCGGCGAGGCTCGTGGCCGAAATCGCGTGCCCGAGATCCCGCGAGGGGGAAAAAAGAAAAAGAAACGTACCGGTCGATCTGCTGAGACGTTTCTCCCAGCCCGCTGGTAGTTCCTCATCCGCCATTGTCGTGTCCGGGAGGGGGGTATTTTTCGCACGTGCAATATAATATAATAATACAATATCTCGTCGTTTATCTCTCCCTTACGTCAAACGCCGCGGATCGTCTCCTCCATTGCAGGCCTCCGGGGGCCGAGATTCGTGTACTGCCAGTCGAGCCCACCGGCAGCAGCAGCAGCAGGCCCGCCAACTGTCAACCTTCCTTCGGGAATAATCGCTCGCTCGCTCTTTCGACTTCGACGCGACGCGCGAGGCGCGAGGCGCGACGTGAAATCTCTCGAAATCCCTCTCGGGGGTCAACGTCACGTCATGCACGTCATGTCGTTCCTTTTTGCATGAGAGGTTATCTCCGGTGTGTCTCGTGCCGACTAAATTTCCCTCACTTTTTACGTACGAGCGTGTATAGAATCTTCGTAGATTTTACAGACGTGTGAGAAATTCCGGTAGCATGACAGCTAGGACTCTTTTATACCTGGGTGACTCGGCGAACAGATGGTGCGAAGGATTTTCATTCCCTCTCTCTTTCTCTCTTTCTTCCTAACACATACTACTACACTTCTCTTTTGTAAACATTCTTTATTTTATTTTATTTAAATTTGTTTTATTTAAAAATTATCGTTTATAATTTTCTGTGAAATTATGTTAAAAACTTTCATTATTTTTCAATAATATTGATCCTTCATAATATTGGTTTCTTATATCTATTATTATACCAGAGTAATATTAAATAAAATACAAACTGCTGCATTTCTCCGTCAAAAAATATAAGTATCTTTTTTTTTTTTTTTTTTTGATAAATTTCTAAGGAAATGTTTTTGAAATATCTCATTTTTTAATACATCAATATAGTACATTTGCTGATTTTTTCATTCTTTGTATAAAAATTTAGAAATTTATGTAAAGTAATAATATAATAAATTAATAGTTTGTATAAATTAATATAATATATAATTATAATAATATAAATTAATAATCTATGCATAAGACACCTTGTATAAGGTGATTTTTAATTGTATGTATATTTCATCAGAAATTTAGAACAATATAAATTGTCCAAGATTCCATAATAAATTACAAAAATACTCAAAGTACTTATTTTTTACTGCAATATACATATCATGATATATAAAAACTAATCTTTATATTATTATATAATTTATAATTTTCCTTTATTAGTGACATGAGTAAACAGACAGTTATAACTGATTGCTGATGTTAACTTTGCTATTAAAAATGATACTATGTGTGATATATGAATGCAACTAAGAATTACATGTAGAAATAATTACATTCTGATTTCTTATTAATATTAAAATTATTATTTGTGCTATTATATAATTATTATTATTATTAAAATGTTATGTATATATTTTATGTATCATGTTACATAAAATCCAAATATTTATGATATTCTAGTTTCTTTGCGACCGTGCAATACTGCAGGCAACCCAAATTGCAAACGCCACAATACAGGCAGATAAGAAACCTGAGGAGGACACAGAGTTCCTTCAAACAGTCAGAGTCCCCTTTTCCAAATGTTCATATCGAACCTGCAACTATAAAACCTGCAAGGCTGTGGAAGCACCTGGGTTTCACCATCATGGTAAACAAATAATTTTAATGCTAAAAATAGAATTTTATCGCTGTTAGGGTCTCTTATTTTTTAAAAATATTAAAAATATTTTTAATATTAAAAATTAATAATTTTTTAATATTTGGCAATATTTTTCTTTCATCAGTTCAGCAGTGCCTCTATGATCGGTGCTGCAATTTGGGAATATGAGCGTATCAGAAGCCAGACGTACAAATTAATCCAACGTTATAGACAGTTTCGAACTAATGTACGTATTAAAGTTAAAGAAATATTCAGCAGATGATTTCCATGCTTTATACTGTATATACAATAATATATTGGTTAGCGAACAGGATGGAGGGGCGAAATGGAAACGTGGTGGAGAAACTTGACGGAGGGGCAGAAAATGTTTGTGCCTATATGTTTTGTAAATACAGTCATATTCTTAGCTTGGCGAGTGCCTGCATTGCAGAGGTCGATGGTGCGCTACTTTTGCGCCAATCCTGCTTCCAGTAAGTGATATTATTGACATTTGACGCAAAACAATTTGTAACATTTTTTTTTTTTTTTTTTTTTTATTGCAAACGTTAATGGAAACAATTCTTGTTTTAAGGTGCGACGTACTGGCCTATGGTACTTTCTACCTTTTCACATTATTCCATATTTCATCTGGCTGCAAACATGTACGTGTTACACAGCTTCAGCACGATAGCTGTGTCAGCGTTGGGAAAGGAACAATTTTTAGCTCTATATTTGTCGAGTGGAGTGATAGCCAGTTTTGCTAGTCACATGTACAAAACTATGTTTGGGGTGCCAGGCCTTTCTTTAGGAGCGGTAAGCTTTATTTAAAAAAGAAAAAATAGTAACAAACTTTATACATTCCCTCGTTAATTTCAATTTAATTAATTTCTTATTAATTTAAATTTAATATTTCAAAAATTCACAAGTACTTTTAAAAGTACAAACTCCCATGTTGTAGAGAATATTTTTCATTTTACATTTCCTGCGTTTCATATATAAATAAGCTTTATCTTTCAACAATTCTTTTTCAGTCAGGAGCAATTATGGGCATTCTTGGATTCATCTGTACACAATATCCTGACATAAAACTCAGTATCATTTTTCTCCCTATGCTCACGTTTACAGCCGGTATGGTATGTATCCTTGCTCTTTATATTAAAATTTTGATAAAACTTTGATTACATAAATGTAAAAATAGTATTATTTTTATATATCTTGGTATTATATGTTTCTCTATAATTGTGTTATATTTTTGCAATATTTTTCACTTAGGCAATCAAAGGAGTAATGGCTATAGATATTATTGGTTGTACCTTAGGGTGGAAATATTTTGATCACGCTGCACATTTAGGTGGTGCACTATTCGGAATGTAAGTTGTCACATAAAAAAATCAAGATATAAAACTTATATCAATTTATAAGAGATATTACTTATATAAACTTATATAAATTATTTATATTTTATTATATATTTTGATATTTTTTTCCGAAAAAGAAAAAAATTGAGGATATTATGCAAATGCTGATTATTAGTTTCAAGTTTATGCAATACTAGATAATTTTTCTAGTAAAATATTTCAAATTCATATTTGCCAAATAGTACAAATTGCACTATAATATTTTTTTTAATTTGCAGATTCTGGCAAGTTTGGGGCAACGCTAATATCTGGCAAAAGCGGGAACCACTTCTGACTCTTTGGCATGAGTTCCGAGACCCTCGTAGACCACAATGATATTTTTTCATTCTATATTTTTATTTGTATATTATATTCTATCCACAAAACGTAAAGTACCTATTACCTTATAAAAACAAATCTATCGAAAAATTTAGATATGCATTATATATTTTTATTATTTATACACCGTTTTTACATAATGAAATATAATTTCATTTCTCAAAAAAGCAATAAGATGTAGAAATTATACCAAAATAATCATTCGTGCAAAAATTTTTATAGAAAAATGCGAGTTCTTTTCTTAAAGAAAGTTTAATATTATTTTAATTCACAATAGTAAAGCTTTTTTTTGTAAAAAATATAATATAGATTGCAATATCTTGTCTTCAACAATAGAGTAATAATATTGCACATATTTAATTTTTAAGGTATTTTACGTGATGCTTAAAGTGATCCTCGATAAATGTAGCTATAAAGTAATAGCTATGATCATAACCGTTCTGATATCTGAGAGCAAGTGTTATGCCATTATCCTGGACAGCATTTAGTAAATTCTCTGGCAATAATTGACCTTGTTTCAGAAACTGATCCTCCTTCCCCTATAAACGTTCAAACTTTTCTTGTAGTACAAAATACAAATTTAAAAAAATTAAAATAATCAATTAAAAGATTGAAGAAAAATCCTAGGCATCAATTAAATAATTAAGGAAATAAGATATAAATTAAAACTAAATATAAATAATTTTGAAATCAAACCTGATCGATTAAAATATCCAAAAGTGGACCATTATATTTTTTTGCCAGTTCCGTAGCATCCCATTCTTTCCATGCAAAATTATCTTCTCCTAGATATCCTGAGAAAGCTTTCTTTCCCCATGGACACAAAATGGGATTACTTATAGGTGCGAAAGCTGAGACTGTTTTGAACTGTTCAGGATTTTTAAGAGCACATATCAAAGCGCCATGTCCACCCATACTAGACAAGAGAAAAAGATATTTTTAAAATATTTCTTCAAAAAAACTATTTCTCATACCTATGGCCCATAATGGACTGCTTGTCAGGTATAGTTGGAAATTCTTTATTGATCAAAACCGGTAGCTCTTTGGTAACATAGCTGTACATCCTGTAATTTTTGCTCCACGGTTCACGTGTCGCATCCACATAGAATCCCGCACCAGTGCCAAAGTCGTAGCTGTCATCCTCCCCAGGAATATTCAGTCCTCTCGGACTTGTGTCAGGTATAACAAGAAGAACTCCGTAATTCGCAGCGTGTCTCTGCGCTCCAGCTTTTTCACTGAAATTTGCCTCGGTACAGGTGAGACCTGACAACCAATAGATAACCGGTACAGGGCCTTCCTCCGCCTGGGGTGGCAGGTAAACAGCGAATTTCATCTTGCATTTTAATTCTGTACTGTTGAATAATTACAATTGTTATATATTTTTTATAATTACTTAATTATTATATATTTTACTGAATGTCAAATATTTTTCATGAACAAACTCCATGTATCTTTTATCATAAGTCGTGTATTTTACCTGTTGTGTGAATACACTTTCTGCCATCCTCCAAAAATTTTGTTACTTTGGACTTGCGTTAATTCGGACATCTAAAAATTATTGTTAAATTCTCAATAAAAACAGTACTCTTGTATATATTCTTAGATCACCCCAATATTTTACTTACAAATAATAACTAGAATTTTAGGATTAGGTTAGATTAGGTTAGGTTAGGTTAGATTAAGTGATAAGTGAAGGTTATATGTAAAGGTTAATCGAGAAATTTCAATATTTTATAGAGGTAAATATTTTGTATTATATACAAATATATACATATAATTGTATAGCTATATTTTTTATATAATGTAATAATATATAAAAAATTTTAGAGTAATTTGTAAAATTTAGTCAATTTATTTACACATATTTATTTGACACAACACACATCCCAGGTAGCACTGTTCGTTTTATAAACGTTTATTAAACGAACATGTGCTACTTGGGATATTTGTTTGACATATTTGACAAGTTTTATTAAAATTATTCAAATAAACGGAAAAAATTAAAAAAAATAAATATTAAGTTTCTTAATTCTTTTCTCTTATAAATATTCTCAAATTTCTTTGAAAGTTTCACATACTTTATAACCGAAATGAGCAGATGATGCCTGCAGCCTCGGCCAAAATCCTCGCAAACTCACGCGCGAGAGAGGGCAAGAGATGCAAAATATCTTTAACATAAAAAACATGGTATCATATTTCAAACTTTGATCTCGCAGATTTTTGTGCTTATGCAATTATACATACATGTACCATACATATTTAGTACAGATAATACAACTTACTTGATATGATAATTATATATGGCTGTTCTTTTTTTTTTTTTAATTTTATTAGAGAGATGTTAAAATGATATAATTCTCTCTCTCTCTCTCTCTCTCTTTTTGTTTTTAAAGCCTTTTTTTTAATGAAAAATTGTATGGACTAATTATTCCATTGCATAATTCTAATTATTATATCAATAGAATCAGCATCACGATTTTTTTCCTTGTATATTAGAGGATCGCTTTGACAAACCAATTTTTGTAGGACACGATTCACGCTTTATATTCTTTCTTGAGACATTAGTAGCTGCTGAAATAAAATATAAAAAATTAGTAATTACCAAAAAATCAAAGAGAACGAGACATTTAAAAAAACTTATACTTTAATTATATCATTATAATTATTAATTAAATTATCTTATTAATTATTAATTATAATTATTAATATAAGATATTAATTATATCATTAATTATATTATTAAATATTAAATTAATTCTTTCTAATTAATTATTAATTAAAAAATACTTAAAATTAATAATTAAAATATATTTTTCTCTCAATGCAAATATATCTTGATAATATAAAAGTTTAAAAATAGACAATGTAAAGGTAAATTTAAATTTAAATAAAAATTTAAATTTAAATATAATGTTAAATATAATTAAATATAATATTCTTATAATATCCGTACGTTTCTCAAATTGTGGCTCTATTTTAACTACACTGGCAATACTCTCTCTTGACGATGCAAATGCGCTTGTGCGGCTCGTACTCTTTAGAGGTTGATCCAACGAGCCTGCAGAACTCCCGTACGGACTCAAGGGCGATCTGATCGATGGAGGAAAGCTCGGCAGCTCGATATTTTTGGCCATCAGTAATTTTTTGACGTACGCTTCAGCTTCCACATGACGTATCGTGAACTCTGCGATGTCTTGCAGAACTAGCGCGTTCTGTTCTTGGAGCTCTCGCAGTTCCACCTCTTTCTGAAAAGACAGAATTGTCAAAAAGTGCAATTTATCGTTGGCAGATTTTCTATTCTGCCTAGTCTTTTACCTGCTGTAAAATCACGATGTCGTCTCTCTTAAGAACATACAAGTTTTGTATATCCTTTTGCGCTTTACGAAGAGTTTTATCTGCCCTGGCTATCTTCTCACCCTGTTCCGCCGTCTGTTTCTCAATATCCGACAAGTAACGTTGCTTATTTTCCTTCTCTTCCCTCATTTTCTCGATATCATCGAGTAGTTGAGTGTGATCATTTTGCGCTGTCTGTCCAATAGAATTATGTACTAATTAATACGTTGTTTCTCGATGATCAGGAGAAAAAAGCTCCACACAAGTACATGAAATACCTGCAACTTATCGGACAGTTGTTGCAGCTGCGTCTGCCTCTGGTGCAGCCTTTGTTGTGTATCCTGCATTTGCTCGTCGAGCTTCCTCTGCTCCAGCCATTCCGGTGCTTCCTGGTCAACCGCGGTCAGATTGTCTTTATACTTGTCGTTGCACACGTTTATCACACGTAACGTATTTTCCATACTGCGTATCTCCTGCTCGGTTCTCCTGATGGCCTCGTCCAGCTTGTCACCTCGCTCCCGCAATAGATACCGCTCCTGAGCACTTTGTATCTTCAAGTACGCGGTGCTCATCGGTAAGCCATCTGGGGTGACACCCATCGTGGCGATGCCGTTGTCATATCGCACCTGCAGCTGCCGTATCCTGCTTTTTCTCTCGGTGATGGCGATCCGAAGCTCCGAGCATTCGTTGCTGGCGACTCTCTTTTGCACGACGAGTGCCTCCTTCTGCGCTGCGATTTCTGCAGCGCGTTCCTTAAGCGCCTGCGATCAAGAATGGAGATGTCACACATGAGAGTAGCTTGATTGGACGGAATACAATTGATTGAAGGTACACAAGACCTCCTGTTTTTAGACTAATATTTTTTTTTAGGTAAAAATGCTAAATAGGGGAACCAGCTCCAGTGACCTTCATCTTGACACATGTCAGGGTCATGACCTTGATAACATATGTTAAAGTTAAGGTCATTGGAGCTAGATCGCCTACTCAAATCAGAAAATAAAAGACTTACCGCTTCGAGATGAAGACGATACTTCTCTAAATCGTATACTTTATCGCTCACGTTTAACGTCATTCGCTCGAGTTGCGACACTCGAAGGCGCATTATATTTTCCTCCACCTGTCTCTCCTCATTCTGGGATTGCGCGATCTTTAGTCGCTTCTCGCCTCCGTCCAATAACAACAGCAGATCCTGTTTTTTGCTGCGTAACCGCTCGAGTTCCTCATTCTCGTTTGATAAGCAGGTAGACATTTTCCGCATATCGTGCTGAAGAAAGAGAAAAAAATTCTCTGATTAAATTTGACTCAAATAAAGTTTCTTTAACTCTTTAACTTTAAATTAATTTTGAATTAATGTTTACTATGTAGCATAAACTTTAAAAAAAGATGCGAAATTTTACTTCTAAACTGACGATCTGGTTTTGCAGTAGCTTGGACGTAGCTGTTCTCTCGTTTAGTACAGCTTGCAGCTCCTCGATTTTCGTCTGCTTTCTCTCGGCTTCGCTCCTGTCGCGCTCGTACCCTCTGATTCGCTCAAGTTTCATTTCGCACTTTTGCAAATTAAATTCCACCCGATAAAGATCCTCCTTTTTCTCACTCAGCAGTTTCTTCTCTTTCGTCAGCAACTTGACAAGCAGATCGGTTTTCTTGTGCTCGCCCTGCGTTTGCATCTGCAGCGTCCTTCTTTCGTTCTCCAATTCTCCAATTTTCTCTGTTGTATGTAAAATTGCGATTTGCAGGCGATGCAATTCCTTGACAATCACGGATTTCCGTTTCTCGTCGTGCTAAAAATAATGAATTTTAACCAGTTTATTCGCTTCCTTTTTTTTGATTTGACATCAATCTCGTTTTATTACATACTTCAATCATTTTTTCCAAACGTTTTGTTCTCTCTTCAACGTTCAACTTCTGGCTCTCGATCTCCTCTAAAGTCGACATTAGATCATCGATCTGCTTCTTGCAATTGTCCACTTTTATACGTTTGTTCTCGATATCAATCTTTTTGCGTTTTACATTAGCTCGGATTTGTTGTATGCGACGTCCTAGATCTCCTATTAATTTTTTCTGGGTATGAACCTGATGATAATCATTGTCAAGTTACACAAATAAATCAGAATAAAGAACCAACAGTTTAAATTAAATGCAATAATTTAATAAATATTAAATTTATAATTTTGTGAAAAATGATATATATATTATATATTTTTTTTTGCATTGCTTACGCACCTCAATGGCGTAAAGATCGATCTCTTCTGTGATTTTACGCTGTTTCTCTCGATTCGTAGAAAGTTCTTTCTCCGATTGTTTAATCTTCTCTTCCAGTTGCTTATTATTTACAACTTGGGCTTTGAAAAACTGCTCCACTTCATCGAGATTGTTCTTCTTTTCTCTGCCAATCTCTCGCAATGTTTCGATTTCCTACGATTTGTATATATATTTGATATTCTATATTCTATGCAGAAATTATTAAAAAAATCGTAAATACTTTTAAGCTATTCTGTATATCGTTGTTCCTCTGTCGCAGGACATTGACGCTCTGCGTCCACTGATTTATCATCTGTCTGCGCTCTTTTAATGCTTCCATGTACAATTTTGTTGTACGATCCAAAACGATCTCCAGTTCTTGTACCTCGTTGAAGGCTTTGACAATAGCTTGCCGATAAGTTTCAAGTTCTTCGCTAAGTTTCTGCCGGTTTTGCTCCAATTCCTAAAATAATTAAATTAAATTAAATTAAAATTATCTCTGTACTATGTATTATTTTTGTTATATATTGTGCAACTGGAACTTTTCAGCCTTTGTAGAAACATATGATGGAACTCAATTCTTATTGAAATTCTGCCTTTATAATTTCTGAACTTCTAATTATTTGTAGTATTATTTAGTTATACAAACATTTTAAGAAGTGCTAAACAAATTTAAATTTCAAAACTTTTTAAAATAAATATACAAATCATTTATTAAAAAGAGAGAAAGAAATCTAGATTAAAAATTACATAAACTTAAAAATTAATTTCTAATTCATTCCCAATCATTTCTTTCTAATATAAAATAGCTAAAGTGCCTATTTATATAAAAAAATCAACAAAAATATGTTTCCACAATATTTTTTTTTTTACCATCCAAATAAAAGTATTCCTAGAATTATTTTTTTCGATTTTCACAAGATATCATATATCCTAAGTTTTTATACTACCTTGTACTTTTTTGCATCATGCTTCATGTAACTCTCTATCATCTGATTATCCTCTTCCTCTTGCGCGAGCATCTCTTCACACTTGCGTAAATTATCCTCGTCGAAATGTACGGTTTGTTTCGCTTTAACTAGTTTATTCGTCGTCCTGAGCAACTCTTTCTCTATGCATGATACTCTGCGATTCACATCCTCCCATTCCTTTTCAAATTCGCGCGTCTCTTGACGTAGTGACGACTCCTTGTTGTCACTGAGCCGATATAGATGTTCCTCTGTCTCCATCTGAGTAGAATGTTCAGCGAGCAGCTTCTGATTAAAATCGTGCCTCATAGTTATATCCTTGGCATGCTTCTTTATCATCTTTAGTCGTTCCTCGAGGCTCTCCAGTTTTGCATTTAGAGTGAGTTTGTATTTAGTTTTTCTAGCAACCTGTAGCAGACAATGCAATTGTATAAAATGGTTTTACATTGCAGTTTAGGTATTCTTTTTTAATTAATCTTATAATTAAATTTAATTTATTATATAATGCATTTTTTCTATATTTTTTATATTTATATAATCGAGAGTTGTAATAAATAATGTTTTCTAAGGTAAATATTTTTGTTTTTATTTAATAATTTACACAAATCAAAATTATTTTTGAACAAAATCTTTCTTAATAAAAGTTGATTATTTTATCTTTAACTTTTATCTGAGCAACTCTAAATAAAATAGAATAGAATAAAATAGCAATATTGAATTTATTTATGTTTATTTTGGCATTAATATTTTTTAAATAAAGGGAAAAATTTATAAAATTTCTCGACAAGGTTCTTATCCTTACCTCTTCCTCCAGACATTTGTTCTCTTCGTTAGCTACAGGAATTCGGAAGCCGTCCTGCCATCCCAGCTGGCTCAGGATCACATCTATATTACCAGCCGCCATGTGTCAAAATATTTTACCTGCCCTATGTCGCTAATTATTCGTAATAATTCGTGATAATGTCATGTGTCATGAAAGAAAACCAGTTGTCACCTTCGACGCGGCGACGTTTGTATTTTGTCACCATAGTAACTAACAGGTCTGCCAATTCAACAAATACGCCAATTCACTAGGGTGTTTATCTCTGTTCTAGAGGTTACGTTAGACAAACTTAGGTTAGGTTAGTCATAGTTTACTTTTAGGAGTAGTGGATGTAATGAAACTGTAAAATACGTTTTGTTGCTTATTTGACAGATTGAAGAATGGCTTGTCGCTTGCTACGCATTTGTAGAATTGTCAATAATTCGATAAAAAATGTTCAATCTGTAAACAACGGTAAGTCAACAAAGAATTTTTAAAATTTATCGGCCTAACCTGTACATTAACAAAGTTATGAATATTTTTTCAGATATATCTAATTTATTGTCTGTCAATCATCCACATTTGTTGAAAACAAATGTTCCTTTATTAAATAATGCGAGAAATTCTACATTCTTCGTGAATAGTAAGTAAAACTTTTATGGATGTAACGTTTTAACAGTACAGTGACAGTTTACTTTTGCAGTAAAAAAATAGTTTGTATTTTATACCATCTCTTCTTTTTTACAGAATCTGCAAGTGAATTGTGGAAGGGTGTGACGAGTGTGAGCAATGCAGGAAGACGCAGAGGAAGAGCAAAAGGATTAGCGAGAAAAAGAGATCTAAACAAGGGACAGATTATTGGTGTAGGAAAAGTTGCGATACAATTCCCTGGTCTAAATGCTCCTATATTTAGAGGAAAGGAATTAGTTCAACAGCAGAAACTATCTGTTGATCCTGAAAGAGAGGAGAAGCTTGCAAAACTACGACAGAGTGAGATCAAACCAAAGTATATAAAATTATCACCATTGGAACGTGGTTGGACCAGTGCTGGAATGGGTGGCAGAAAAATTGGACCACCTGATCCTATTGGAGAAGGTTGTCAATATTAATGATAATATTTATAATTGATATAATTAATTACGATAATATTTATATTATATATAATTAAATTACAAAATCATGTGGTATTTAAGTTTTTAATTTTTTCTTTCTGATAATATTAATAAAGTTTCAAAGAACTAATATATATGTGTTCTACAGATTCTTTTGAGGGTTTTGAAACCTGGATTTTGGAAAGCAAAATAATAACTTGTATGACTGGCAATTTAGGGCGCAAGAGTAGAATCAGTACATTTGTAGTGACAGGAAATGGAAATGGACTAGCTGGATTTGCATTAGCAAAAGCACCTGTGACCAAAGCAGCCTTAAAGATAGCTAAGAATAGGGCAGGTCAAAGATTAATATATATTCCTAGATATAAGGATCACACAGGTAAGGAAATAACTGTAAATACTTTATAATATATAAACCTGACTTCTTCTTTTAATATCACTTTGTATTTTTCAGTGTTACATGATTTCTTTACACAGTTTGGGAATACAAAGATATTCGTAAGGAAAATGCATGAAGGATATGGACTTGTTTGTCATCGTGCGATAAAATGTTGTTGCGAGGCAATTGGTATAAAGGATATGTATGCCAAAGTAGAAGGAGCTAAGAATGTAAAACATATTATAAAAGCATTTTTTATTGGTTTATTGCAACAGGTTTGTATATAAAGTTTCTTAAAATTATATTTTTTCACTAATCTATATTAAAGAGAAAGACGAAAGATTTTATTATATTTATAAATATATTAGACATAAATATATTATAAACTAAAAAAAATGCAGATTATGTTGATTAAAATATTTTACTAATTATCAAATTATAAATATAAATTATAAATATTATTAATAAAATAATTTCTTGTCTATTTAAATTTTATAAGGATGCTTATATATTTTATATTTTTTCATTAATCTATATTAAAGAGAAAGGAAAGATATTTTATTTACAGAAATCTTTATAAATATATTATAAACTAAAAAAAAGTACAGATTATATTGATTAATGTTAAATTATTTTACTAATCATTAAATTATAAATTATAAATATTATTAACATTAATTTCTTACCTATTTAAACTATAAGGATGTTTATAAGTATATTTTATATTTTTTCATTACTCTATACTCTATATTAAAGAGAAAGGAGAGAGATTTTACTTATAGAAAGATTTATAAATATATCAAACATGAATATATTAGAAACTAAAAAAAGTGCAGATTATATTGATTTATGTTATTTTACTGATCATCAAATTATAAATATTAACAATAATTTCTTGTCTATTTAAACTTTATAAGAATGTTTATAAGTAATATAATCTTTTATTTAATGTTTCGAGTATTTTTATAGAACTTTAATTTAATTATTATATTATTGAAGATATTTTAAATAAAATAAAGAATTAAAATTGGCTTTTTCATGGCAGAAAACATTTTAATTAATTACAATGTGCCATGAAGCGAATCACAATTCTAAAATAATTGAAATATTTGCAGAAATCATATCAACAACTAGCGGATGAAAAACAGTTGCACTTGGTGGAGTTTAAAGAGGAAAATGGTAATTATCCAGTAGTACTTGCTTCACCATCGAAAATCAGAAAACCAGAACAAGTGTCGTCCAATGAGACTCTCGATTTTACTCAATACGTAATGGGTAACAGAGTGGTGCTGAAAAAGAAGAAATTTCCGCCGTTCTTCACTAAACTTCCGCTTTATAAGACAACATTGGTCAAACGAGAACGATTCCGAAATTCTGAAGAAACGAAGTTACAATTACGAGCGAAATATGGAGCGATACATAGTTTTCTGACAGAAAAATATCCCGAGGCACGGCTACGGCCTAAGCCAAAGCGAAGTGAAAATAATGAAGCAGTAGAATAAAGAAACATAAACAATCGTTATGCTTTTATGTATAAACATTTTGAAATAAAATAATTTACGGTTAAAATATTACATTAATAATTGTAGAATTAAACACACGAGATATCCTAAAATTTTTGTGGGTTTTTTCCCTTAAAGATTCTTTAGGTAAGAATTTCTGCTTCATAAAAACTCTGAGGTCCTTACAGTTTGAATGTTATAATTTTTTTAGTAGTTAAATTTTGTAGAAAAAATTTTTAATGGAAATTATATTAAGTTTTCTCGTATATGTATCGATTAGCTATCTATCAAGGGTTACGTTCTCTTGGAGGAAAATTTTATTCGAAATATTTAGTACACGTAATGTATACTATATTGTATTGAGTAAAATTTTCCTTGCAGAGGACGTTTTGGAACGTAACCTATATATATAAATAAAGAATTTCTAGAGTTTTGGAACATTTGCAGTCAATCTATATATCAGATAAAACTCTAGCCTAGGTAAAAAACATTTTGTTGAGTAAAATGTTAATAATTTAAGAGCATATGCCAATCAAATTTACGAATTTTACAACAGTTGCAAAGCAAACATCTAGTCATTTTAGTTTTAGTTTTTGGAAATTTGTACACAGTGCATAGGATTCGCACTATTGTGATATAACATAGCTGAAGTTAGTTTTACCTGGCTGGCAGAATGATCCAGTTGGATCAGCTCCACTATAGGAGTAGAAAAAGAAAGAAGTTTTACCTAACTTTCAGAAGTCTACGTACGAAGTTAATTCCTAACATATTCTGAGTCCTTTTTCCTCTTCTTCCACTGTGGTTTTGTCTTGAATTTGATTTCAGAAAATTTTGTGAAGTATAGTGAAGAGAGATTGGATTCGACGACCGATCTAAAATCAATAGCTTTGGTAAATTTCAAAGGGTTTGAAGGGTGCTATCACGTATGTATGTATGTACATGCTTTACCCTCTTCTTGCTCAGATCTATGTACATTTGACGCTCGTTTTTATCAATGTAATTTTAATTTATTCACCTTGACATAAAGATATTAGATTTATTTAATGTAAAATAAAATATTATGCTTTTTGTGCATAATATATATGTGAAAATAATTCTTTTAATGGATTTTTCTAGACACCATATTAATCCTACCAAAAAGAGAGAATTTTTGTATCCTTCATATATTAGCTAATTTATTTTACATATTGCTAATCTACATAAAAAATAATGCACACTTTTCTACACACACGCGTGCGCGCGTGTAGAATATATATATATATATATATATTCTACATCTGTGCTGTATGGGTATATTTATTTATTGTATACATTTGTCTATATAATATTATAGTTAAATATTATTTACATTTTTTCGTTAGGAGTTAAAATGAGCGTGGATTCCGCTTGTCTTGGTAATTACTTAGCATTTAATTAATTTTTTTATATGATATTCTATATATAATATATATATATATTTTGAAAGAATATAATGCATATATTATACATACATATATATATATATATATATATATATATATATATATATATATATATATATGATATAATATATATATCTCTTCCTTTTATATAAAATTATGAAAATCAGAAAATATTTAAAACATATTTATTCTGTAAGAGAGTACATTTATTATTATTCAAATCACAATTTATATTTTATATATATATATATATATATATGTATATGTATATTTTTTATTTATACATATGTAATTTTTAAATAAATTTTATTTATACGTAACATTCATATAAATATTGTTTTAATGCCAGAATCATTTGTCTCTGACTGGGTGGACCATCTTCGAGAAATTATGGAGCAGCGGAAGCAAGAGATAAATAACGAGGAAAACTTAATTGTGCCAAATCAGAGTAAGCAATAAAAAGAAAAACAAATACTACGTAAAAAAGAATTTTGTTATATGATGTTTGTAAAATATTCAAGTAACAATGTTATTATGCTACAACATTAATTATTTTAAATTACAGCAATTAATAAAAATATTTTCAAAGTTTCCAATTACATAGCACAACGTATGGGAGTGAGTTATCATGTAAAATATATGGCCCTTGAGTTGTTTGACAAATTTGTCAACAAATCCTTTTGGGAGGCTTATAATGAACAAATTGATAAGTTTAACAAATGGTCAGAAAACTATAAAGAGAAAATATGCTCTCACTTAGCCTTATATCTCACAACGTGTTTTCAAATGGCAAATAAAGTAAACTCTCGGTCCAATCGTTTTACAATATCACAGGTACATGTTAAAACAATAACTCTTTGCTATAGGATTTAAAATACCATGGTAAATTTTGTCAGATAAAATCACGCTCTACCTTTGTGTTTTATTAGGTCCTTGAACTTCTGAATATACTTGTCGAAGATCATCAATATACAGCAAATGACGTATCCACTGTAGAAGTGGAAATTTTCAAGAAAGTAGAATTTAGAATGCCCTTCTACACACCAGTGTACTGCATTGAAATTCTTATCAGTGCAATAAATTTCTCCAAAATTCGTTATAATGAGAGCGAAGATACAATACAATACGATGAATCGGCATTTGATACTTCAATGGACTTATTAGATCTAGCTTATCTGAAGGTTTGCATGATTTTTCTATCTAATTTCTCTATTTATTTGTGTAATATTTGAATATATTTTGTTGAAAAAAAAATTCTACTTTTAGTACGAAAGATTGTATGAGACCTTTCAATCAGCATATTACAAAACTACAAATGATCAAATGAGCGAAAAAGAAAAGGAGCTGAACTTAAGAATATTGAAGTCAAATACACTCTTGCTAAGCGCAGCAATAGTATTGTGCACAAGATACATTTTAGATCGACATCTCCGCTTTACAGAAGAAATAACTACAGAAACAATTATTCCGGTAAAGTTAGCAAAATTAGTAAATACTACAAGCACTTGTATTACTATTATGGCAAAAATATTATACCAAATAATGCAATATCCAACCTTAGAATAGAAAAAATTATATAAATATAAATTATAAATATAATATTAAATATATTAATTATATATAAATATAAATAAATATATATATATATATATATGTTAATATACATAAATATATGTAAACATATTGTATATATATATATATATATATATATATATATGTAATATAATTATTATATGTAAACATATAATTATATACATGTAATATGTATAATTGTAAATATTTTGTAAATTATTGATCAAATTAATGTAATAACACGTACATATGTAATTATATCAATATTTTATAAATTGATAATATTTATTAAATTGTCACGCAATATGTATAATATATATATATATATATATATATATATATATATATATATATATATATATATATATATATATATATATATGTATATGTATACACATTAGATTACATATCACGATTCCAAATTCTTTTAAGGCTGATTCACACTTTGGCAGAAAAGCAGAAAGCAGATAAGCAAAAGCCAATCAAAACTCGCGTTGATGGTAAGTTTATTACTAACATCAAGTTTATTATCTAGTAAACTTACTAAAAACGCGAGTTTTGATTGGCTTCTGCTTTTCTGCCAAGGTGTGAATCCAGCCTTAAAAGAATTTGGAATCGTGATAAGTAAAGCCAAAATAATGTTGATGCATTCGGGCCTTAATGTTAGTCCCCTTGGCCAAAAATTGACTTTACTTACTTCACTTACGTCGCTGTTAGTGTACACTAGTACAAAAAGTTCAGCAATAAAGAACAAACTTGAATATCTCACTTTTCAATCGATTCGAGTTCGGTTGATAGTACTCGGTGGCGGGGAGGCAGGTATCATTGACCCCGATAGTTCCTTTCTTTCCTCGGTCGCTCTCATTTCACCCCTTTCACCGTACACACTATATCGATTCATTCTTACACGAGAATGTACGCTACTACGAGAGTAATAACTACTATCCGTCCTGCCGAAGCGGACACTCTTTCAAGCTATTATTCATTCACAACGTCCAAGTTACTACGCACTACGCTATTACTACTACAAAGATATATTCAAATTTATTCAAATTTTTTAAATATTTTTTAGAAAATTATAGAATAAGAAATGTCAGAATATTTTATATGTGAGAAATTCATACAAAATTCGATAAAAATAAATATTTAGTCTTAGAATATTTATTAATGTATATTTCATTTAATGAAATATTTCTAAAAAATCACGATTTATATCAGCTTTTATATTTTATCCTAATAATTTATTTTTGAGTGAATTTTTCATTTAATGAGATACATTATTAAAGCAAAAGTGTTATTCTATCTTTATTTTAAATTTAAAAATTTTGATGAGAAATTCTGAGAATATTTTTCGCCAGAATATATAATAATAATTAATATAAATCTTTAAAAAATAATATATAATTAAATATTTATTAATATATAAAATATTAAAAATATAATATGTGAAAAAAGGTACAATTTCTTATCATATGAATGTTTTTGAACAATTTCTTTTATATAAAGGGATTTTATCTTAAAATTAGACTTTATAAGTATATATATATGTAATAAATTATAAAAAAATTATTTTTGACAATTATTATTCTTTCTTTCTCTAAACTATAATTTTTAATATCATCCTCGCGAATGCGCGTTCGATCAATTTATTCCTTCCATTTCTGCGAGAGAAACGAACTTTCTCAATCACGTAAAACACACTCAAGTTCAAGAGAAAATTGTAAAGCCATACATTCTCCGAGGAGGGGGGGAGGGGGCTTTTCTCCCCTTCTGCGAAGGCCGGGCTTGGGATACAGATCGCGTCTGTGTTTGTATGCGTGCGTAGTATGTAGTACACGACCACAATAAAACACACACACACACATATATATCGGTATTCACTATTCACTTCACTCTCGCGTCTCGTTCCAGCAAGATGGAGAGAAAACAACGTCGCGCCTGCTCTCGCGCAAAGTGGTTGTAAACACGAACCAGGTGTCGTCGATGCCGTGGACCCTGTCGTGGATTCTGCGCGAAATTCTCGCCGAGAACGTGCGATGGCCAAGTCCGTCCTGAGCTCGGACGGCCTGCCAAAAGCGGGTCGCGTGAACGAAGGTGAGAGAGAGAGAGGAAGATGGCCAATCTTCCGAGGGAGACGCGACATCTCCTGTCACGAGACTGTCTCTTTGTCTCTTTGTTTTTTCTTCTCTCTTCTGTCAAAAAAAAAAAAAAAAAAAAAAAAAAAAGCCGGGAGAAACATTTACCTGTTTTTTTTTAAATCGCGGACACAGCGCGAAAAGGGACAATTAAGTCACGATTAGTCATTGCATTGGCATGTCATACATTTGTATTTGTGCGACTTTACAGTGTGTCGTGAATGGCTCGTGCATGAGGATGGGGCGCTGGCCTACCGGCTTCAGGATGAAGAGAGTACGTAAAAATTTTACGTTTGTCCTTTTTTCAAGCATGTGACAAAATGCCAAATTTATGGGAGACTTCTAAGATTGCTTGTCCAGGATTGACAATGCCTTTGGTATCTCATGACAAAAAATCTAGGAATCAAAATTAATGGAATTAATGTAAAAAAGAAATTAACATTATGGGAAACTAACTTGTTAAACTGAGACTATAAACAGAGAAAATCTGGTTTACTTTGGTTCACATCATTGTAACAAATATGGAAATTTTAATTGTTAAGCGAGAAGAAAAAGATATAATACACAATATGACAGTTTTGTATAGAAAGTAGAATAATAATAATAGAATAATTTTTATAGAATTAAAATAAATATAATAATAGATAACTTGTACAGAAAATAGAATAATATTTTATAGAGAAAATATGTCATAGAAAAAGATTTGACAGATCTGTACCTTTTATTGACTATTTATAAAAGGCTTGTATTAATGTATGATTCTTTTGTTACACGATTTACAGTCAAGGAACATTACACTGGCAACAAGACACGTAATGCACAGGTGAGGGAAGATGTACCACGAGCTAAAGTCGAACAGGAATTGGAAGCATTAAGATATCAAAGTTATGTTCAACAACAGTAAGTAACATGATGGCATGAAATATACATTTTTAATTTTAAATATATATATATATATATATATATATATATATATATGTATGTATTTTTTTTTATTTAAATATATCTAGATATCTTTATATATTTTTTTATTTCTTGTATAGAGAAGAGAGAGATGCGCTTGTCGCGCAACAAATCGCACTTTCCCTGGAACGAGAAGAGAGACAGAGAGAGCGTGAGCTTCAAGATCTAATGAGATTGCAATTAAGATTAGGAGATGAAGCTATGCAGCAGGAGATTGAAAGGCGTATACAAGAAGAAAAAGACGAGGTAGTTACAAAACTTTGCTACTATAAAAGCAAATTAAAATCCTTGTTTATATTAGAAAATGATTCTACAGTAGCTAATAATTTACATTTACGATATTAAATATAATGAATTTTATTTTTAATAATAGAGTTACTTGCATCCACCGTTAACTCTATTTACCCTGTTTATTTATTTTAATTTATACAGAAGAATCTTTATTTTAATCATTGTTAAGTATTAAAATATTTTTTTACATCTATATTATATAATTTTAAATTAATAATTCATGTTTTACTATATTTTAAATATTAATTTTATCATTACTAATTTTTAATTGTTATTAATAAAAATATTTTTCTATCAAATTAAATTATTACATTTTTACTTATTTAATATTTTACCTATTTATAAATTATTAAATTTTTTCTAAAAATTCTAAATTTTAAAACTATTTCTAATTTTTTCTTTCTATTATAAACTTAATAAATAATAAATATAATTTATTTTAATTATAATAAATTCTAAACTATAATAAAATTTTTAATTAATTTATATTATTCTATAAATTTTTAATATAAATATTTACCTTAAACTTAATTTCATTTAAAAATTTATTCTAAATTTTTTTTAAACACCATAGGAACTGGCGCGGAAGTTGCAGAAAGAGGAGAGAAAAGATTATCCGGACGGTCCGGAAGGCGAGCAATTAATGTTGGATCAAAAATTAGCGATGGAGGCGCAGGACGCAGAGTTGGCGCGAATGCTCCAGGACAAGGAGCGAGCGAAGGCGCGTAAAGCACGAGAAAGAGCGAAACAGAGAAAGCTGGAGCGTGAACGTCTGCAGCAACAGCAACAACATCAGCAACAGTTCGAGACAGAACAGAATCTCACAACACGACCAACGAGACCTGACAGGCTGGATTTGAAGACTCCGCCGGTCAGAAGTCGAGCTCGTCATCCGGCCAACTATTCTCAATATCCGGATCCCGAGGAGATTCAGACGTTGGACGATCCCGTTGACAGTTCGCAAGAAATGGCCAATGTCGCGGCTATCATCGACCCGACTTACAACGCCCATCGTGGCACTTCCAGCAGCTCGAGTAGCACGATAAGTCCCATTTATGCTTTGCCGACGCCGTCGCAGGAGCTGATGATCGACGACGCGCCCTGTTACATGCCGATCCAAGGCCAGCGACGAAATCAGGTCCAATCGCCGTCCAACGGGCACGAGGAGAAGCACAAGCGACGTGTTAAAGACGGGTGTAAACATCAGTGAGAAAGAGAGAGAAAGAGAGAGAGAAAGAGAGAGAGAGGGGGGGGATGCTGTGAGAGAGATCAGTATTTTTTTTAATATATTTGTTTTTTTATTGCCATTAAACGATGTTATACGTTAATAAAATAGCTGATTAATTTCTAAAGGATTCTTGTTTGAAGAGATGCAATTTTGTTATATATTGATGAACACATTTATTTGATTGATGCATGTATTTATTTTCGGAAAATGTGTGAATCTCTCTCAAGATTTTTCATTTATTTTATACTGACAGGATTTACACTGCCATACTTTATGATGTAATGAACAAACGATGTGCCTTTTAAAGGGCATAACAACTTAAGACGGCCTTGACAACGCAAGTTGACAAATTATCTAGCAATATACATTGAAGTTTATGATCTATTTGAAATGGGTAGATTATACCGTCCTCGATTTTTTATTTACGTTTCTCGCATCCATAATTATTATGGAATATATGACATTAGTGTAAAAATTGCTTTATCAATGAAACACTTTTCAATATTAAAATTTTGACACCTTCAGCAAAAGAGTTGAAATGAAAAAAGATAGACAATCATAGAATGCAAAAGATTATATTATAACGCACACTTAGAGGTGGCAAAGAAAAAAGTAGTAATAGTGTATAAACGTTAATTGATTGTAAAAGTTTACCAAGAGTCTCACAATTCATAGATGATTTTGATGTATACAGGGTGTAATTGAAACGCATGAGCAAGTCGTGATAAACGATTAAAAAATTTTTTCCCCGAGTTACAGTTCAATGTCTAAGCAATCGAATTTATGGAATCTCTTGTATTATCGATTTGTTCCTGTCAAATAATGTTTTTATTACACACTGTATACGGAAGTTCTCTAGATGATAACCGATAGGAAATTGATAATAAAACTACTTATAAAATACTCTTTTTATAATTAATAAAGTAGAATGTAAAGAATTACAACACTGCCAAAGATAACACTTTAATGTGTTGGCCTTTAAACAAATGAAAGGGTTTATTACAAAAACGCGCCCTTTTGTGCGTATAAAGATGAAGCGAATTGCAATATTTTCCCCCGAAACTTCAAAATATAAACAAATTTAAAAAAAAATATTCATTAGATACATTTTTAATTATATGTATCTCGGGGGGAAAATGTAGACCGCAGGAAAATGCCATGAAAGAGATATAGTTGTTACTTCCTTTTTTCCTGCCTTGAAAAAAATATATTTAACCATTTATAAATAGTTAAATATGCAAAACGCGCAACAGGCATTATAAGATACTGTCGGAATTTATTTGTTATTAATTCACGATCATTGTAATAGACATACTCGGCCTTGTTTCATACACTTGCACGCACACGTACGTACACACATACACAATATTGTTATTCGATAATTTATGTAAGGACTATTTTATTATTCGCGAAAAAAATCAGAACCTGTATTGATAGCTTTAAGTAATATTCCTCATATATATTTTTACATATATATATGAAAATTAATTTGTAATAATGTATATTTCTGTGGTGACTGGAGTTTTTTCCTTTTTTTTTTGATACTATACGTCATGTATTATCTTTTACATTTATTGTATTATACATGAGTACATTAATAAATTATTTACAGAGGTATGATACATTTTGCTTCTTTTTTGCAGGAAAAATACTATAAGAATTATATGCAAGATTATATAGCAGAGGGAGATTTCTGCGCTACATACAAAAAATTCTAAAAGTATTAACGAAACAAAAAATTATCTATTCACAGCAGATGTTTCCTAAAAGAGTGTACATAAAATGGAATGAATACTACTGTGAGCATTAGAGAGAAAAAAAAGAGAGTTGATATAATACAATTTCAATGATAGTTTATCATTTAAGTTTATATTTTTGACATATGTGACAGATTCAACCGTAGCTTGTTAAGGTGATATATCCGAGATTTGAATAGAATAACATCTGTTCAACAGTTGACACATAGCATGTAGTACAGTTTGAATGACTTTTACAGGCTTTTATGGATTGCGAAGATAATCTTCGCGTTAGAAACTACATGAATTATATTTTTTTTTGTCTCTTAAATATATTTCTCTAATCAATATCGCGCGTACTAGCATATAATCCAAGTACTGTCGATTACACACACCCAACCACAACTTAAAATATATCCTAAATTTGAACAAAAAAACAAAATTGCTTCGTCTAATCAATTCTATAGAGATAAATTCAGTTGTTCGTGAAAAAAGAAAGGGCAGAGAAAAACAAAATTGAATGCAACATCGATAACGTATAAATTTGATATCTCTATAAAATAACATCGAAAGATAACAAAACTTCTCCTCGTTTCCATATGTGGTCCCAACATGTAGCGTACGAAATTTTTCACCTCGTAATAAGACAAAGACTGATCAACTTAGAGCATTTAAAGAGAGTTTTTATCGATCTTAAACATCTAATCCAATGATTCTATCTACCTTCGTTCATTAAACATTTGTGATTGTTTATTATATATCAGCGCAAAATCACTTTGTACTATATCCCAGTGAGAATTGAAACTAATCGACAATTTTACGCCCGTAAAATGTGTTTTATAATATTTCTTTTATTTCTTTATAGAGTAAAAAAAATTTTAAATATTTACTATATGTGTGTGCCTGCAATTATTGAAAATTAAAATTTGCGATGAGATTAATCGTCAGACAATTTTAATTGACGCATATCACACAAAAAAAATGCAGTCTAAAAGAAAATATAAAGTAAATTTAAATTTAAATTCAAATATAAAAAAAATGAAAGATTGAAGATAAATCATCAGAACTCTTTCGCGGAAGTTTCCTGTTTAATCTGTTGTACTTTCCAATTTAGTTTTATGTAAGAGGAATTTTGTCCGAATTCGCGATCTGAAGGTCTTCTTGGCCATCAAACGAGAGTAACGCCCAGATTCGATGATGTTCTGACTTCTCTGAATACCTGGCTGTGATTCTCCCTTTTCTTGATCAAGACTCGGTATGAACGAGCTTACTTTTCTGTAAAAGATAAGCATAGGGAAGGTAAACCGATTTATACTTTATAATTCTTACAATTAAAATCTTAAATGTAAACGACTAAGAATATAAAAGAGGGAGAGAGAGAATGTTTGTATTGATCAATTAATGAATAATGACCTACGATGTTGTTTCGGAGAAATGCTTTTGGATCTGGGTTGGGGCGGTGAGAACACATAATTCGGAACTTTCCCAATCTCTGCAAATTGAAAACAACAATCTCACCAAGACGTTCGTACACCCACTACTCCACAGAAGTGAATGACATTATGTCACAGCGTATCTAATAGCGTTTTCGAAGCAAGTTTGATCGCTCTGGCAGCGATTAATAACGTCATAGACTCCATCTTTTGGATTATCAGACACTTAGATTATTAAATTAATAAACGAAATGCTTTGAGTAAGTGTTTGATTAATCAGGATAAAAAAATCTTCAAATTGTGCTTCAAAATAATATTAAACGAGAAATGTACTCTATATTATTTATATTATTAATGTATTGTATTCATATCAATCAGATTCAAATCGAACACATGTTCCTAACAAATTGGGTTTAATCGCTCTCAAAACTGCTTTGTTCGAAAACGCTATATAACTGAATGAAAAATCTAATTATCTTCTAAATTATGTCAAAAGTAATAGAAAAAGAAATTCAATAATTCAAGAGCCAAGCTTCGAGGATTTTTTAAATTAGGTTTATTGTCCACATTATTGTCCCTGTATCTATTAGTGCCTTTGTATTTAAATAATCTATTAAATATAGCATAAACAAAATTAATATTTTTAAAAATTAAGTTAATCTATTAATGTATATAATAATATACAAAAGAAAATATTCCACCCTATTTGTGCTTTTTATGGCTTATTTAGGTACAATGGCACTAATAGGTACAGTAATGTGGGCAAAGATAATCTTCTACAGATCGTTTGTTTATTATTATACAAAAAAATGTATTCTGTAATGCAAGAAAATCTACAGAACATTTTGTATTTATACAGAATGTAGAGTGTATTCTTTATTTCTCGACCATTTATCTGATAAGCGTCTCTAAGTTACCTTTCTCATCCACTGGCACGTCATCCGTCTTCCCCGGTTGTGAGAAGGTAAACAGATCGCTGGACTCTAGACTCGCGTCGGTCTTGCGCGGCCTGCCTCGCTTCCGCTTCATATCCTGTTTCGTATCTTCCTTGACCGTCGAGGTCGAAGTTCTTCTTTTCGACACGATGGCATCCTGTGAAACAACTTCGCTCTCCGCTTGTTCCTCTTGAGATTTTGTTCTGTCCTCACTCTCGGCTGGCTCCTCCACTATCGGTTCCACCACGATGTTCCTCGCACGAATGCTTCTGACCTTTCTCTTCACGTCTTTGTGGATCACGTCTGCGCTGGACGCTCTTCTCTCCCTGACGTTACTTTGAGCAGCCTCCTTCCGGGCGGATCTCGTCTCCCTTATCGGCGGACTCAGAATCTCCTCCAATTCCTCCGGTATGGATTGTATCGACATGCTTCGACTGCGCGTGTTTCTCGTCAACCTGTCAACGACGTCCGACGTATTCCTCGTGACGGAACTTTTGAGCGTCTTCGAGTCCTCCTCCGACGACTCGGGAACTTCCGGGATAATTTCTTTTATTATACTACTGGACCGACTTCTCCTGCTGGTTTGCATTGTGATCTCTTTAGGCACTGAATTGCCGCGTCTTCTTCGGCTCGTCTTGAGCTCCTCTTCCTCCGGTATTATCTTCTTATCTAAATCCCTCGCCGACAATCTCGAGGAGGCTCTGCTCGTCGTTGTCTTGTCCGTATCGGACGATACCGAGGACTTTCTCGCGCGCAGGGATCTCTTCCTCGTATTCTTATCCTCTTCATCGTCGCTCGTCAGCTTCGCAGGACTCCTCGGCACATCTTCCTGTGATAATGAGTTTTTTCTACTCGAAGAGCTAAGTCTCGTACTTCTCCTCACTGGTAGTTCGTCCTTGATGCTCTCGGAGTCGCTGTCTTTGGTCTCGGTCCGAAGACTCTTCTTCGACCTTGCTGACCTGAGATCTTTTTTGACTGACGACGACGCGTCGAAATTTCCCGATTCTGACACAGCTTCACCGATGGTTTCGTCCATCGTGAACGAACTCATCTGCACGTCCTTTACGAGAGAAGTCGCCCTTCGGCTGCGCAAAGATCTCGTTGATGGAGAACCCATCTCCGTTGCCGTTATCGATCTGGCTCTCCTTAATCGTGGCGGCTTTTCAGGATCTTCTTCCTGCGACAAAGCACTTGTTGATAAATCTGACGTCATTGAAGTCATCCTTCGCAATAGAGGAGGCTCTTCAGAATCTATACTTCGTGCTGGTGAGTCTCTCGGTGAACTCTTTGCCGTTGAACTCGCTCTTCGCGGAGGTCTTTTTGTTTTTTGCGATGGAGAATCTTTCGTCATCGAACTTCCTCTGCGAAGACGAGTGACTCTTTCTGATTCCGCTTGTTGCAACGAGGTATCTGCCGCTTTGTCCTTTATTAACGAATCCGCTCTAGGTGATCTAACTATTCGGACATACGGGATATTCTCCAATTCGACGTGACTCCACCTGCTCTTCAAGGAACTTTCAACCTTTGACAGCTTCTCTTCACATTCGGTCGATTCAATTTGATCGCTCTCTTCTACGTTCGAACGAACATTCATATTAGTATCCTTATCATCAGACTGCGGTATAACTTTATCGACGGCTTTCTTCGAGACGCTGTCTCTTTCATCCTTCTTTTCGTTAGATTCACTTTGGTTCTCCTCCGCTTCAGGATTTTGGGTTACGCAGGATCCTTGCAAATTAGAAAATCTACCGTTCTTCGCTTTCGGCTCTTTAGTTTCCCTAGTATTGGAGTCGGACTCATCATCCGTAATATTCGACAAGTCATAAAATATATCCTCCGCGTGAGTGCTCGGCGTTTTTGAACGTTCCTTCTTTCCATCGTTATCTGTTTTCGGGTCGGCGACCATCGGCGTCGCGCTTCTGCCACTCACGACAGACTCGTCGTCAGTGAAGTCAACGTCAGCCATCACTTGGCTCACCGATTCTCGCAGGCCGTTAGATTTTGCGACGCCGTGGTACCCTTCCGTTTCGCATACCGGATTCCAGGTTTCGGACGAATGGGGAACAGAAACTCTGCCTTCCGGTTGCGTTTGCGCGTCCTCCAGATTCGCGGATAGGCTCTCGAACGTCTCCTCGTGCTCGTCGTTGTTGCTATCATCCTGCAGCCGAAGTAACTCGTCTTCGGACTCGTCCAAGACGAGCACATTCGATTCCGCGTCCTTCTCGGAGAATACGGGTTGTTCTTCACGAGGATTCCGTAAGCTCGGACTTTTTTCCCTTGTGACGTTTCCGTTATTGTACTTGCTTTCGCTCTTGTTTTCAGTTGTGTTATGCAGTACATCTTTCTCTAAACTATCTTTTTGTTCTACGCTTTTCATGGACTCGCTTGACATGTTAAGATCTTCTCTTATTTCGTGCACGTTACTCGTAAATGATCTCGGTTCCACGTTCTTATCGTTGTCGTTGACTTTTATCGTTTTCTGAGAAGATATACTTTTCGCCAGCGGGGTAGATGACATGGTAAATTTGTTGTCTTTTCCTAATCTCCATTCCAACGGGCTAGCGCGTCCTGATGTCGTCGGGTAACTGATGTCGACGCTACTGTCGGGAGACAGCATAGTGGTTGAATAAACAAACTGTGACGAGTTGGATCTCTTCGATGTATTGTCTACGTCAATCGACGAGGAGGACAAATATGCGGATGTGCCGCTTGCTTTCTTCGCGCTAGATTCTTGTAACGACTCTACGGATAAGGCACTTCTTCGGAGGCTGGGTCGCGGACGGGCGTAGCCGTAGATCCTGCTGGAGGTGATACTGCTGGTATCGCTGAGGATCGCGCTTTCGTAGTACGCCGACTTGTTTGAGCCGACGACGTCATTACTCGCGTTTGTCCTGAAGGAAACATTGGCTCTAACATCACCTGCTTCCTCTTCCTCTACTTTCTTCTCTTCATTCTCTTCCTCTTCCTCCTCCTCTTCTTCATAAGTCAAGGCTTTTTTGGACTGTTGAATGCTGAAACGTATTTGTCTATTGGTTTTCTTCTCGCTCTGGGATAGCCCATCGGCAATCTCTTCTTCCTGCGTCCCGACGCTGGATAACGTCGAACTCCTTACAAGCTGTCTGATCTTCAGGATTGATTGCGGCGTCTCCGGAACATTGTCTTTGTTCGTGCATACGTTAAACTTGCGCTCTACCAAAGGTGTCTCGAAGGTCGCTGTCAGTCTCGATTCTCTCGAATCTGATTTGTTTAACGAGACGGTCCCGTCTGACAGTCTTCGGCGTTTCGCGCTGTCCAACATATCGCTCGCATCCGCGTCCTCCTCGTAGACCTGATCGATTCTGCGTTTGCCGCGATTCTTATGCACCAGTGCTGGAAATGACACGCAGTTCATGTTCGTCCCGGAATTGTTGAATTTGAGTGACATGCACGGTACGCTGATGAACGGAACCTGATACTTCTCATTACGAAGATAGGTCTCCCTAGCCTTCGCGATCACCGTCTCATATATATTTCGCAGCCTGTCATGACTCTTCCGATGCGACATCGGTCTGGAATAGCGTGCCTTTAAATCTGCGTCCGAGCTGCTCGCGGCTAATCCATTTGTAGAGAACTGCTTCGTGACATCGGGCAAAGTCATGTTATATGCGTCGAGCATACTGAAAGATGTAGACTGTATGTCCTTGGTGAAATTCGATTGGTAATGCCGGATCGGATGGCTACCGATCGCCTCCGTATAACGGCATCGTTGCAGATAGTACAACAACCTCAAATCTTTCGTCTTATTCTCCTCGAGGAACCTGATAAACACTTCTTCCTCCTCGGTATCCAGCGCTAGATGCAAAATCTCGTTTAGCTTGCCGTACTTCTTACACGCCCGGAAGAAACTTATCAGCAGCTGTTCGTAGTGACAGGGTGGTCGGCGATGAAAGGCCGATTGCACGAGACCGTGTTCTACCGAGAGGCTCACCGCCACACCTTGCTCTTCTAAGGAAGACAGTGGAGGCTTCCTCACGCGGAGGTACACGAGCGCGAATTTATGCTGATTATTGCGCACCAAAGTGCGCAGTATGAGCCTGTGGTGCCAATCCTTAACGTCAGAGTCGGAAATTAGCTGGCCGGTTATTGTATCAAGGAATTCCTGGTAGTTCTCGTGATCGAGGAGCCAAAACGCCTGGGTGAGCTTGATGAGGCTGGGAGTCATCTTGAACGCGGACGGATACTTGATCAAATGCTTCACTGCACGATATTGCTGTTGTGACAGCATCGCCTGCAAATCCATCAAGAGATAAATTGTGATCTGATGCTTGCAGCTAATCTCACTCGCTTCCGACTGCTGATAATCGGTTAAATAACTGCGTAGAAGAGACTGCAACGACGGTGGTGGATAACAGCCGCCTGTGATGGTGCCTCCCTCTCTCTCCCACTGTGCCTTCAACATGGAACATTCGCGCGTTATCAGCTCGTCAATGAATAAGTCTTGTTCCTTTTCGTTACCGCTGTTATCTTTCTGCAACTGCGCTCGTTTCTCCTTGTAAAGAACCGAGAGCCTCTCATAAGGATAAGGCACTTTTAGCGCTAAGGGGATAGGCAAAGTGCTTTCCTCTTCCTCTTCCAAGTCTTGCGTTTCAGGTAACAGTCCCACGTCATAGAACCAAAGGAGCACTTGAAAGTACGTAGACACCCGTTTCAATGTTCTTCGTTGCTTCTTTAAGTCTGCCACTGCGGACGGTAATTTACCCACCACACTGGACAGGCACTCCAATTGCTGAGAACAAAACCGCAGGTTCTTTACATCGGCTTCGCCGATGCTGCTGCCCGACTGATCAAACAGAGGAACGCAGAGCCGATCAGCGATCATTTTTATCGTGGAAGCTCTCTGAATACCCCATTTAAGGAAAGTAGGATACAAGTAAGAGGCACTACCGTCCGACCATTCTGTGGCGCATTTCACCAGAAAAGTGGACCACCGTTGCTCCAAACAGAGCGACAACAACATTTCCCGCTGCGCATTCTGATCGCTGGCGAACGTGAATTCCGAATTAAATGGTACCAGTCCAACAGAGAGACACCTGTGGAACGTTTCAGACGGTTGTATTAGTATAATCGGACCAGCCATGGCCATTTCGCGCAGCAGGTCTGCCTGAATGCCGCGAGTCATCCAGAATGTCAGTCTCCTCGAACTCAACTCCACCCATTCGAGGGACAAAGAGTTGGGATAAAACAATTCTTCAGGCGAATTTGGACCCGAGATAGGAAACTCTTGCAGACTGAGAGGAACGTATGCGAAGCTCATCACCTGACTGTCCGCGTTTTGCGCGTCCGGTCGCGTGCGATACGTCGCCAATATGCTGTTTGGATTCTGACACTCGCTAATGGTGCGCGGCATCTGTTCCTTGTACCATTGATTCAGGTCAAACAGCAGCATCCTTTCATTGGTGGCGATAAGCAGCAGATTATCCTCGCCTCTTCTGGCACCCGAGTCCGTCTGTTCAGAGTTGGACTCTCTCTCGACGGTGCACAGGCCAACGATCCTATCTCCCTCGTTTAACTCCGACTCAAACTTGAGACTGGGGTCATCCTCCAAGTTGAAGTACAAGTTGACATCTCTGTCACAGTATTTCCTCTCAAACAACATGGCATACATTCTCAATACCGGCGGCGTTCTTGACAACTCATCTTGAAATACTACCCACAAATAATAAAACGGTCTAGGATCGTCCGTAGGTTCTAGTAGAGCCAAATGTGTGACCGCCATGTTCTCGTCGATGGGTGCGCTAATCCATCTTATAGAACCGTCGTTCTGCCAAATTATCACTCTGCCTAAACAGCCGGAGATTAAACAGCCGATTTTCGTAGAACTAATAAGTGCGGTGGTCAAACTCTCGCCGAGTAAAGGAGACGATTCGAACTCTTCTCTATTAAAACCAATGTGCTTTTCTATACCTAGAAACAACGAAATAATTAGATTAAGGATTAAAATTTTAGCTTTTTCTAAAAATTACATTAATTAAAAGATATTAATCATTTCTAATTTACTATAATTATTTACAGTTATTTATAATTATTTAAGTCTGTCACTTCAATAAAAAATAAGTATAAAATAGTAGAGATAAAAAAAAACTTTTTATAACATTCTCAATTTTCTTATTTAATAATAAATTAAACACTGTTTAAATGACAGCAATTACTAGTGATATTTAAATATCACATTAATTTGCTTATCTTTCAGAAACTGTCTCATAAATCATGTTGGCAACTCGCTGAAAGCAAGAGTAAAATGAATTATCATTGAAAATAACAAGTCTCTTACAGCAGACTCGTCTACTTGTAAATTTAATGGAGAGTATTAAAAATAGCAGTGCTACAGAATTATTAATTATATTGAAAAAAGTTTATATTTGTCAAGAATTCAAAATAAAATGTGTATAAATATTCTGAAATATGAGTATATTTTTTTATGCTTGTTTATGTTTGTAAACTAGTTTTTTGTTTAATTAAAAATTAAATTAAAACCATTAAATTTTCTACAATTTTTTTTCTTAAATATGTATCTAATATGAAATTTAAATAAAGTTTTGATGTTTAATATCATTTTAATCATAAAAATTTCATTAAAAAATTAATTTCAAAAAGATAAAAATTATAAAAATTAAATTTTTGTTATTATTCATTTGTAAATAAATATTGCTATGCATTATGTGTATAAATCAGTTGTCAGATAAACTATAATAATAGATAATAGGCTTCGAAACTTCCATACTTGCTCAAGAGATAGAAAAGGCAAAATCTTTTTGTCACCAAAACAGTATTTTGTTGAAAATGTTTAAGTGATACGTACTACTATCATAACAAATATTTGACAATTGTTTTATATTTATGCTTACGTCTATTCAACAAATTATAAGCTGCATGCTTTTCCCGATTGGACTGATGCCTGCCGACAACTTGTTTCGCCGATAGAAAATCCAACTCTGCCGGTGATGTTTCATCCATAACAGAGGACAAATCATATACGTCCCATGTACGTCTTCGAAGATCAATCATGATATGCTGAAGATTACGCAAGACTACACAAGCTATTCCATCCATTTCATTTAGTGCATTATCCAATCTTTTATCATTAAACTCTTCCCATTCCGCGCCACCTGACACGACACATACTTGTTCCACTCCACATGTCATCTGTAAAAAAGTAAGCACAAGGAAATTAATCTTTATAATAAAATAATTTTTTTAAACAATGTCTAATTAATATTTACACGAATTGCTCTCAAGACACGGGATGTTGTGCAGTCAAATATACATAATAACCCAGAGGAATCTTTCAATTTGTTTGCACAGTTGTCTACTCCAACCAGCAGCAGCGGAAATTCTCCGGATTGGGCGGGAAATTGGGAAACTGACGTTACAATCCCACGGAATGTCCAGCTGCTAATGCTTTCTCCTATTTTTACATTGAAGACTACCAAGCGGCATCCGTGACTCAACCAAGCGTATGTTGCATTATGTAAAAATCCTGCACGGCACTCGCTATCACTTTCGTGCTCCTGGGAAATCCTCGCGGTCTGGCCATGCTCCTCGGTCTCTGAACTTCTCAATCGATTTGTCAAAGGAAACTGCAGGTTCACGATCCTGCGAATCTGAAAGAAAAAAATAAAAATTTAACAAAAGCTGCATTTTTTCGAATGAAATCCTTTTTTATCATAAATAAAAAAACGTTAATCAAAGTAAAAAGTCGAAGTAAATTTATATCAACGATAAACGAATTTTCTGAAAAAAAAAAAAATAATAATAATAATAATAATAATAATGCGTTGTACCTCGCAGTTGACTTCCTCCAGCTCCTTCATTTCCTCGCGCGAGCTACCGGGACGTCGTCGACGAGGATCGCATTTGAAAGAACCGTTCTCGCGGCTTGAAAAAGTGAGGTTATACTGGCGCGAAATTTCACGAAGGCCCCCTTGTAGGATCGCTCGCGAGACACATAACGGACGAAATTACGGAGGGGCGATTTGGGGGGCGGTTTATTTGAGGGCGGGCGACAATTTGGAGTCAAAGTTTTCACCACAAAATTAATATTTCGTCTCTCATTCGCTCGGGCACTCGCGCGTGCGAGCACACATTTTAAAACCGCGAACTCTACCACACACGAAAACCGAAAACTGTGAAAATACGTTACAAGCACTATAGCACTAAGCACTGCTCCCAACCCAACCGACCAATCAACCGCGTTGCAATTTTTTTCACGCGATGACACACACGAGGCACCGCACGTGGAGTGGATCGTGGATCTCTTTGGCCGGTTCTGCAATAGATGTCGTAAATCGGATGTAGAAATAGTTAACCAATCACAGTTGACTTTAGAGAAGACTACTTGAATACGATTGGTCAACTCTTACGACATCTGATTTATGACCGAGTTATTGTAGAAACCGGCCTTTAGGCACGTTCGGGAAGACGCTATTAGCGCTAACAGCGACGTTCTATCTTTGTTCAACTTTTAATGAGTAACAAAGATAGAATGACACTTTTAGCGCTAATAGTGTCTCCCCGAACGCGCCTTTTATTGATTATCTTGGTAATTGGTAAAAATAAAAATGTTACGCGGGATATTTATTATTTATTCGAGAAATGCCCGTTGGATTATGCTAATAATTTAGCACGTGAAATAAAAGCATTCTCATGTTGCGAATAATTTTTATTATACATATATATATATATATATATATATATATATATATATATATATATATATATATATATGTATATATGTATGTAATAGTTTGGTAATTTTTTAACTTCAAAAAGTTTAGTTTGTGAGCGCCTTTTTTTAATCGCTTATAACTCGGATATTATTGATATTTCGACATTTTTATTGTCGAAAAATCATCTCCGAATGATCTTATAAAAATCTGCCATTAGCAGGTTTTTCACAAATTACAGGACATCCTGTATATAGATTATAATTGATTAGTTAGAACAGCGTGTAATTTTTATTTTTGAATTTACCGCTACTTTATTAAATATTTTTCTCGAAATGTCAACTTCCGACGCTTTCGACTACATAATTGGTGACAATCTGTTTTTACTTACTACATATATATAATTAAATTGCATGATCAGAAAATTTGTTACAAAAGGAGAACATCCGGTAGTTTTGAGACACCTTATATGTACCATATATGACAGCAAGCAGCATATGTGGTCCACTTGACGTTTGTCTCGTGCATTTTCGCACATACGTTAGACATTTCTTTGATTTTTCGGTGGCTGTGTAAGTTCTTTTTACGGTGAATAATCACGATTCACTTGACACGAGTTAAATCGCGGTCTCTATTCTTGTAAGCAACGCGAAAATTTTATTTCTGTAAACGTGTCAAGTATATACTTTCGAGGTTAGAAATACGTGACATGTATTTAAAAATAAAAAGGAACTATTTGAAATTATTACAAACAACGGCAACAGGAGTCGATTTTTAGAAATTTAAGAAATTTGGGAAAATTATCTTTATTTTAAGGAAACAAAAATATTTTTAATTATTTTTCCTTTCACACCATTATTAATCGTGCAATTGTTTATTAACAGTTTATTAGTGTGTATAAATTTTCTACCATGACAGTATTCGAGAATATTTTCTCAGAAGCAAAGTTACAGAAGAATGCATGCATTTTCAGGAGATAAAAATGGCATCAAATTCTGTATCTAAAACTGATCAGCATTCCAGTGGCGATCAAAAGGAGAGGAATATTGTATCATCTGTGGAAGATAAACATTTAATTAATGAAAAGGGCGATTATGGTACCTCGGCTAAATCGATCGCACATGATATTACAAAGGAATTGCTCGCCAGAGAATCTGAGCACAATATTGTACAGAATTCTGAACCAGCAACGCAGTCTTCATACACATTGTCGACAATAATGAGCACAAAGGATAGTTATGACGATGACGGCAAGATGAGAAGCGCGGAATCTTCAGATAGTGAAATTCTTTTAATTGATGAAGGTATCAAAGGCACTGTGTTGAATTTTTCATGTATCTTACATCATAGTTAAAAACATGTTTATTATTTGGATCCTTTTCTTTTGGCTCCTAAGAGAAGCACATTTGATTTGACAATATTGTTAGTTGTGAGCAAAGCAAGCGAAGCAGTTAATGTTCTAAGGCTTCACGCTTATACAACATCTTTTTAATTTAATAATTAAATCAGCCATTGTTCTAAGAGAAACTTGCTTTGAAGCAGTGAATTAGTGCTTTAAAAAAATGTCAATAATAAAAAGTAAATGTGGAAATAAAAGAAAAGGTTCAAAGTTTCAAGGTACTGTTGTTTTTAATTTTAATAATTTAATAATTTATGAGATTTAGGAATATGGCCATGTATTTATAATGCAGAGAGTATTGGGTTTAATATAGATTCCGATATCCAGAATAAAAAGCATAATGCCAGCAATGCAATGAACGACCTATTAAAAAAACAATATGATACTACTATTGATGAAAGCTTGCCGGAAACTGTAACATTATTGACGACACCGGACGGAGGAAAATTATACTTAGTAGGGACGGCACATTTCAGCGTTGAGAGTCAAAATGACGTGTCAAAGGTAACTGTTACGCATATCTTTTGGCTCGTTAAAAATATTGATTTATCAAGAGGATAATTTTTTATTATAAAAATTATAAATCATTTTATTGAAAATATTTTCTCCTTTACTACAGGTTATACAAGCTGTACAGCCTCACATAGTTGTGGTCGAATTATGCACAGCTAGAATAGGTATACTACAACTTGACGAAGAAGTTATGTTTCGTTATGCCAAGGACATTGATTACAGTGAGTCTCTGCATTTTTATAAGTGTATATTCAGTGTGTGTGTTATTGTATTATTTAATCTATTTATACAGAGACTATCACGGATACTATTAAGAAAGAAGGGCTTTATAATGGTTTATTACATATCTTATTGCTAAGAATGGCGGCCCATGTTGCCAAGCAACTTGGTATGCCACCCGGTGGCGAATTCCGAAGAGCATTTGAGGAAGTTAGTATATGCACACAAAAATATAAATCTTGAAATAAAATAAATATTATTAAAAATTATAATTTTTTATTTTTTATTAATATTAAAATAAAAAAAATAATTAAAAAGATAAAAATTTGATCGTAATTAATAATTTTTTATTATTTTTATTTACAATATAAATTTAAAATTTTTTAATTTATTTATATTAAAATATTTTTTTTTATATTTAATAACTAAATATAAAAAATTTATAACATTTACTTAAAATTATAAATTAATACATTATAAAATAATACAGTTAAAAAAGCATTAATATATAAATTAAAATACAAACGAAATAAAACAACATTATATGACGATGATCGATTTATTTCGATTATTTCAGGCAAAGAAGGTGCCGAATTGTATCGTTCATCTGGCCGATCGACCAATTAATATTACAATGCAACGTGCGATACGATCTTTATCGTGGTGGCAGACTATAAAACTAGGATGGCATCTGGCAATAATGAAGGATCCTATTACTCGGGAAGACGTCGAGCTCTGTAAACAACGATCAATGTTGGACGAAATAATCGCCAGTATGAAGGAAGAATTCCCGGTGCTGGGAGAGGTGTTTATCAAAGAGAGGGATATTTACTTGACGAATTCTCTGCAATTAGCCTGCTTGCCCCATCGCGTTGCTAACAATACTTTCGAGCCGGCGAGAGTTGTAGGAATCGTCGGCTTAGGACATACATCCGGTATTATTGAGAATTGGGGTAAAGTAAAACCCTCCGATATACCGCCTATCATGAGGTAAACATCAGACATGGATAATAAGATAAATAATTTATATTATATAGATTTTATATTTCTTTATTATTTTATTTATTATTTTATATTTATAAGAATTTTTCTATAGAAAATTAAAATATTTAGATTCATGTTGGTGAACAAAAATTTCATAATTTTCTAGAAAACTTTAAGAATTTTTCATAATTTAAATTTATGAAAAATTCTCCAAAACTCAGATTTAATCAGGCGTTTTAATATTTTTTAGAAAATTATAAAATAAGAAATCTCAGAATATTTCACATTTATACATATAAAAAATTTTTACAAAATTTATTTTCGATAAAAATGTGAAATATCTCCCTAATATTCAGAATATTTATAAAGAATTTTAATGTGTTCCATTTATTTAATATTTTTGAAAAATCTATGATTTATCAGCTTTTATATTTTGTTTTGTCTTTGCATTTTATTTAGTGATACAAATTAATAATGTAAGTGTTATTTATTTTTAATTGAATATTGATTAAAGATAGAAAGAGACATATATTGATTTCTATTCATGTCATTCTATCTTATTTGTATCCAATGGAAAATTAAGATAGAATGACGCTTGTATTCTTGTATCGTTAAATGAAATGTATCAGTCAAAGGCTAGGCAGAAAAATAAAAGTAAATTGTGAATTTCTCAGATTTTAACAAATATTTCAGATATACTGATCTGATAAAAAAAGAGAAATAATGTGAATTTATTTATAAATTTCTTTTCTGAACATTCTTGTGTTTTCTGAAAAAGTTGTAGAAATTTTATAGAAAAATCTGAAAATTTTTAATAAGAAATTCTGAGAATATTTTTCATTAGTGGCGATATTTGTTTCTTAATCGGTATAATTTAACGTGACAAAATAGGCCAGAAAAGTTTGACCATTTTGGGCACCCTCTATATGTTAAACTAATGTAAAACCATTATGCCATCAACTAATCATTCCATCTTCTACAGAGTACCACCACCATCGTTGACGGGTAAAATCCTAAAACTGACTCTCAAGACGACCATACTCGGTACTGTAATATACATAGGCTACAAGATCGTAGCAGGACCTGGTGCTACCACCTTCCATACAATCAAGTCATCGGTCGAGGGACTTTTAAAGGTTGGTGCCATCCAATAGGGATATATATTCGAGTTCTCGTTTACTCAAAAGCCTCTCTTTCTTTATCGATTATTTTCTCTTTATCTCCTGTGCTGCCTTTATCTCCCAAAGAGTCTGTCGGACTTGCTTTTGGGCTTTTTTTGTTGACACACAATTGCAGTGAGCATGGAGGCAACTGCTTCCATCGACGAGTACGAACATAACGTACCGGATATCATGTATGTAACAAATAATATATCGGGGCCCGACATCGACGTAGCAGACTTTGAAGCTGAATATGTCGTGGGTTGTTCCTGCGAGAACGAATGTGATAACTGTTCGTGCACTCGCGGTTCCGCCAATTATGTCAACGGCCGAATTGTCGATGAGAAATTGACTGGTCCAGTATTCGAGTGCAACCCCCATTGTAAGTGTGGACCAAATTGCGGGAATAGATTAGTTCAGAATGGGCCACTAAATTGCTTGATTGTAAAAGAGGTTGCCAACAAGGGTTTCGGTTTCTTCACGACTAGATTAATCAAAAAGGGTCAATTTATCTGCGAATACGCTGGGGAAGTTATCGGTCTGCAGGAGGCGCGGCGCAGAATCGAAGTCAATAAAAGGCATAATATGATGAATTATGTTCTTGTGGTGAAGGAACACTTTGGTGAGCGTGTTATCGTCACTTGTATAGATCCAAAACGCTTCGGTAACATTGGACGTTACGCCAATCATAGCTGCGACCCCACGTCTATCCTTGTCCCGGTCAGAGTAGAGGGAATCGTGCCTCGGTTAAGCTTGTTTGCATCTAGAGATATAGAAAACGGTGAAGAAGTGACTTTTGATTATGCCGGTGGTGCAATGGTCAATTCCGTCCATTTTCTCAGTGATACTCCTTGTCATTGTGGTTCTAACAATTGTTTCCGTTATTTACCACACAATCAGATTTAATATTTACTAGATTATTCTCGTACGAGAATTATAATAGTAACAAAGATATTAGGCTAAAAATGTTCAAAATTTATTATTAAATATTAGAGATTCATCTAAACTAAAATCTGTAAATTACAAAAAATTATATCTTGAAACTTAATATTATAAAAATCAAAATAAATGTTGCAGATCATTATAAATTTGAATTTTTAGATATATGTACTTATTTCATATATACATATTTATTATATATAATATATGTATTATTATTATATAATTTATTATCTATATATATACATATATATATATATATATATATATATATATATATATATATACTCATTTCATATGTAAATATGAAAGAGCAAAAGAAAAAGAGAGTATAGAAAATAAATTATATAATAATGATACATATATATATATATAAATTTAATATACACACACACATGTGTATATTTGTTGCATAATTCTTTGATCAATTAATTAATATTATTATTTGTTAAAATATGTTCCAAAAGAAATAAGACATTTTGTTGCAACTCTATATAATCCTGCAATATTTCTTTAAATAGAATTTTGTTATATTTTATTTAAATAATATTTAATTACTGCGTCTCTTTTATTGCATAGAGTTTATCAATATAATATGTATTAATATACATAAAAAATAAAAAAGGTGAAATTTCTCTCTTCATTGTTATCATATTATAATATCAACTTGTCTATTAAATCATTTATGTAATGTGCCAACGGAATTATTCTTAATTAAAAATAGTACGTTTCCTATTTGATGTTAAATCTTTAACATTTTCTTTACATATGACAAACTCAAAATAAGTAATCAATGCAAAATGTTCATGTAGTTGGAAAAAAAATAGGAAAAAATTGCGAATGTTGATATAACTATGTATGTAATTGGCGTATAAATAGGATGTTATTATATAAATACATATATATCTATAAAATCATAACGTATATGTCTGCTTTTCATTAAAATAGCGAACATCGAGGATCGAATGTTTCTACAATTATAGAATTAAGTATAACTATATTTTATGTAAAACAAAATTATACGATATATATATTCATATCAGTCGTTTAGATTTTATTTTAGAAGTTTTAAAGATATTTATGTATATATTTATAATTATAAAATGCTTCTAGATTATATAACATCGAGAAAGTCTAACTAAGTATAACTTATTAAATTTTTAGATTATTGAAAAATCAACGATGTAGTATATTTTAGTATCAAAGTATATATGTATACATACACATGTACACATATACACACAACAGAATAAAATAATGACAACCTTGAGTTATATACATAATCTATCGATTAAATTTTTATAAGAAACCTAGAGTGTATTTTTCTGAAAAATTGTTGGATGTTTTAAGAGAAATTGATGCTTATTAATTTAAAATTCTTTATAACTGCTTTTATATATATTAGATAACGATTTATGA